>NC_092151.1:27605695-27753195 GCF_045791955.1 Oncorhynchus clarkii lewisi | reverse complement strand
GCTAGGCTAAGTGCTAAAACTACCACTCATAAGGAAAGGGACACATACAGTTGAAGTCTGAAGTTTACATACACCTTAGCCAAATATATTCAAACTCAGTTTTTCACAATTCCTGACATTTAATCTTAGTAAAAATTCCTTGTCTTAGGTCAGTTAGGATCACCACTTTATTTTAAGAATGTGAAATGTCAGAATAATAGTAGAGAAAATGATTTATTTCAGCTTTAATTTCTTTAATCTTCAAACAGAAGCTTGCATGTCAACGGTACAGGCTGGTGGCGATGGTGTAATGGTGTGGGGAATGTTTCCTGGCACACATTAGGTTCCGTGATACCAATTGAGCAACGTTTCCTTGCCATGGAGAATTCAGGTTGTTCTGGAGGCTAAGGGAGGTCCGACCCGGTTCTAGATGGGTGTACCTAATAAATTGGATAATTTTTCTGCCTTCTGTAAGTTTAAGAAACATAGCCTTGTGCCTTAAAATTCCGTTACTAAAAACCCACATATCTTTAAGATATTTTTAAATGTCTCTCTCTCTTAAGACGAGGGAGGATAAAGAAAGTTCACAGAAGGAACAAGTAAAGGTAGACCTATAAATTACTTATGTTTTTAGAGCATAATTTAAAACAAAAATAAATGGATTAAGGCAACCATTTTGAATTCAAAATTTAAGCAAAAAATGGACAATTGCAATTCAGCTACATTACATCTCAAAGCCTCTCGACTGCGAGTGGATAGTAGAGCAGTGAACTCCCCATAATCCCTTTTCATAATCCTCAAAGGACTCATCACAAGGGAGAACACCCACACAAGTCTGCCACTCTGTCTCTTAGGTAATCTACAAGGATTTATCTGATTTAAACTTTTCTAAAAAGTTGTGTTATCTCAAAATCATGGAAAACAGTGGCTTCCAACCTGTATTGTAATTAGATGACAGCCAAAACCCTGCTGCCTGTCTGTCTTGTGATTGACAGAACCTTCAAAACTAATTTGTGTAAATCTGTCTGAACTATCAGTTAATTAAGCAGCATGTAAATTAGAATGTTCAATTTGCAGTGTGAATTTTTATTCTCATACTGCAATTGTTCCTGTTAATTGATTTACCATCATCACAGTCAATCAGTGGCATGTCATAAAAACCAATCAAAATCTGAGACAATGTAACAGAGGATGCCCAGTATGTCTCACTTAGGATGGTTATAGTGCACATTAAAGTGAACATTTAAAAACCCTGACATTAAAATACCTTACAAAATATTCCTTCCTTGGTTATTAACAATCAGGTAATGAATGACCTTTTAGAAATGTATTTATCTGTGTGTTTGTGTGTGTGTATTTGTACGTGTCTGTCCTTCTGTCCGGAGCCTGCAGGCTGTTTGTCTGTCTGGGACCTGCTGGTTGTGCTTTCAAACGTGGGCCCAGGGCTCGGAGCAAAGTGCTGTCAGATCAGCTTTACAGACAACAGATAGGCAGTCAGGACAGCAAGGTTATGAGAGGAGCACCCATGGCCTGCCCAGCAGCTTCCCAGCTGTCTGGAGACATTCCTCACACAGTCATTGACTGCTCACCGGCTTGGGGCACGCGCCCCCATCTAACATTCTTCCATCCCAATGACCCACCCACCACAAACCACCCACCACCAGCCGCCCAAACCCTGACAACCCCAAACAAGACAGCAGCCATCCATACAAAGCAATAACGCTCACTCGGATATACAGTCATGAAACAGCTAAACTACATTAATATGGCTTTTACAAAATCCTTTACAACATGTGGATCTCAAATACCAGAGTTGGCCACTCCTGCTTGAAATAAAAAAAAACATACAAAACTGTATTCAAATATTTGTAAAGAAACTTGGTAGAGTGAGCTGCATATAGCCAAGTACTGTATGTCACTTTAGCTGTGCAGATACACCTTCAATGAATAATCAGCTTTGATTCTAGTATGAGGACCAACACTGGAAGGTGAGAATATAGAATAGACACTTGATAGTCAAGAGGAACACGAGAGTGCAATTTGAGACATTTAGTGGCAATCAGCAATCTTAGATGGAAATGTGTGTGTGTGTTTGCGCTGGTTAAATGTCTCCACAGGGACAAAACTGATGACCACTTTACTTCTCAATGAACACACACAGACACAGATGCATACATAGGCAAACACACGCACGCACACACACACATGCACGTGCACACACATACGCATGTGCGCGCACACACGCACACACACGCACACACAGTGACTGTGGCTATGGAGTCAGCACTGGCTGGGTGTTTGACCTCCGTGATTTGTCAAGGAGTGGGTCCAGAGTCATGTCTCAGCTGCCTCTTCTCCTCTCCTCCTCTTGCTCATACATATTCATCTCATCAGTGAGAAAGGGCACCTTCTCACTTTAGTCACAGTCCACAAAATTCAGTCAGAGCAGTCTGTCTGCGTGTGTGTGTGCAGATAATAATCAGATTCGATACATCCAAGAGGAAATAAGGAATAGATTCAATTGCATATTATCCTACTTAAAACACAGCCAACTCCCTCCAGACAGCATGCATCATCTCAGCATCTCTTCTATTAGTCTTTATGTTTCCACCACATCCTACAGTTCATTTCCTGTTCAGACCTTTCCTATACTCGAGCTATAGTGAACATGTCCATTTATAAGTCAGAATCAAACCACACTATATAGGGCATTAAATAAGAGAAGAAAAAGCTGCAATATGAAATCCGAGGAGATGAGAGCGAGGAGTTTTTTCAGTCTCAGCATGTTGGCTGTCACGTCAGTCGTCGTGAGGCTGCGTTGGATTCAGCCCAAAGACGAGACGGTGGCTAAAAGCCTTTCAGTTGTCCCAATAAAATGTCTAATAAGTGCCACAGACTCTTCATGCAAACTTTTAATCAACTTCCTAAAATCGGAGCAGATTTCTATATTCTTGATGCTGAGACAAAGGCCAGTGTTTGAGTATGTGCTGAAATGTCCATCTGCAATGAAAAACTGATCAATGTTATCAACGTAAGGGAATTTCATATATGATTCACCGAACTTTTAACCTAAATCCAATGACATGGAGACATTTTTTATTGATTTCACGTTGAATTCACGTTAGTTGAAAACTCAACCAAATGTAAATTCGCTACACTGCTGAATCGTGACAGAACAATGTCCAGAGAAGTCATTGTCTTAGTTTGACTATTAGTGAAAACGGTTCTTTGAACTCAATTGGTTGTACTAGATGTAGGCTAATCTCCATGCAACCACTACCATATGATGAATAACTCAAATTCACATATTCAGATATCATGTATGTGTCGTTTTCACATCCACCCCTGCTCCGGAGTTCAACGTCACCAGTCTACTAACCACCAGTCCTGGCAACCCATCTTTACGCACACCTGGCAACCATCATTATGCACACCTGCATCTCATCATCAGTCACACCTGTACTTCATTACTCCTTTTATTACCAAACCTTTATTTACAAACCTTTAGCTACATTCTTCTATTCGCTCTGTAAAACAATTCTAATCGCATCAGAAGTATTGGCTTGTTGTATTTTGAAGCTACCCTGGCTTTATGACTTCTGAGTGGCACAGCTGTCTAAGGCTTAGCATCTCAGTGCTAGAGGTGTCAGTACAGACACCCTGGTTCAAATCCAGGCTGTGTTTCTATCAAAGTGCCTTATTAAGTTAACAGTTTCTGTAAGTGAACTGTATGTCCAATTACAAAAAAATCCCTTGTTCAGTAATCATCTCACCTGTTAGTTGGCAGTGAACTATGTGTCCAAAGGGCTGCATTGATCAGATGGAAAAACATAATCTTATACCACTTGTTTTCTGAGTGCATTCCACAAAGCTGTTTATCATGTCTGCCTTAACCTCAATGGGGGCAGTGGATAAAGTCAAGCACGCAGTCTGGTATGATTTTTCTCTCTCCCGTCAGGTGGTCCACATGGTTGCTGTATGGACAGTGGAGAGGACATGGCTGTCTCGTTTGTCATGCCACTTTACTGCCAGCTGTTGACATTTCTTATTTTGTGTAATGGGTCATTTAGGATGGCAGTAGCATTGTTGATTAAATGCAGTCATTGCAGCAGAACTAGGAAGCAGTCTTGGGAAAAGAGAGTGGCAAAGAAGGGAATTGCAAACACAGGATCTGTGCTCCAGTATTCTCTTAGGGAGTTATTCTTTACTATCCCCATGAGAAGGACTGTCACCAGGAAGGTATACATTTCACTAATTGTGGTTGTTCCACCCCACTCCTGGCTCTCTTCTCCTGTAGCTCCAAGGCATAGTGATTGGTCTCTGCTATGTCTCCCACCAGCTCCTCTGTCAGAAACAACTTGAAGCACTCTGCCTCAGATGGAAATGGTGAGGGGCGTTGCCCTCCAGACTGGGACTCATCAAAGCAAACAGCAGGACCAGGAGGGGTGAAATGGCTGTCAGCCTTCCAGCTACCACAGAACTCCTGTACTTCATCCACTGTTGGTCTGCCTCCATCACCACCAGCATTTTCAAAGGGAACTGGGACTTTGTCAGTGGACAAGGGGGTCCTCAGATTCAGGGTTCTCAATGGCTGGGGGGCAGCTCGTCACTGTCAGAATCTGATTCCTGACTTTCAGACTCATTGTCAGAATTTTAGTGATTGACTGCCTGCACACGCCATTTGTATCAAATCACTATCAGAAAATGTTTTGCGTGATAATCATGATAGCTCATGCATTCAGATTCTTGCATAGATTGTAATGGGCACATACGTGTGTAAAATACTTTTTTGAAGGTTGTATTGATTATGATGAGCAAAGATAATTCCAGCTATGTGTGGAGCCAAGTTTGTTGACATACAATGCATTCTGGGTTTCACGTAATCATCTGTCAGACCAAAGACGCTATAACAAAATGAGGTGAGTAAGGGTTCACTCATTTTTTGAAAACTTCAGGAAGTGAATGGTGGGATGTGAACTATGGTAGACGACACACCCCTTCAACATGCATACTATAAACAGACCAAACACATCTTGTCATCTATCTTTGGTTTCTGTAAGGAAAAAAAGCATGGCGGTGCGCTGGAACTAATCGTCGGATTACTTTTGATTTCTAGAAAGTGTTTTACTCAATTATTTAGATCATTGGTGAGCTCACCAGTGATGTGATTAATTATAAATAGTAATTGCTGTTAGCTAATTCATACCGTAGTTTGTCAGCCGGGAGTTATAAAATATGACCGCTTGTGTTGCGTCAATCTTTCCTCAGTTAGTGCTAGGACAAATGTAGTCTACATTTTTCCGATTTGAATGATTGTGTTATGCTATAGATACTTCTGTGAATATCTGAACATTGCATCCAAAAATAAACAGCTCACATTCTGGACATAACTTTGTAAGGACTGTGTTTGTGTAAATAGTTTCTGAAAAAAGTGTGAACAGCTCAAATGCTGATTGTTGCGTCAAACGGCAGTTCTAAATAAGCGTTCTAATCTCATGGGTGTGATCGTAAGCTTCAGGGACCACTGTTGAACGATCACACCCGTGTGATGGTCCGTGTGAAAGGGTTAATAAAGACATCTCCCAGATTGTCGGTGAACAGGGACACCTATTTTGTCAATACTAAGACCAGCTGGCTCAATTGGGAACGGCTATGGATGAGGTCCTCCGCGTTCTTCAACGAGTCGTCATTACTCAAGGGGCATCGTCTCCAAAGAGCAGACAACTACTCCAGTGCTCCCTCTCTTTCGCCCATCAGAGTGGAGTCCCCACCATCGAGACATCCAAGATTGCCACGGTTATTTCTCTGCTCTGAGTCAGAGCCTGAACCCATGGAGGTATGGGCCACACACCTCTCCGTGGCTGAGCGATGCCATCGTAGACAGCTAGTGCTCTGTCCATATAGCGGACAAGAGGGGCACTAGCTTCAATGGTGTCCGGTATGTTCTAACTGGGGTTCCATGAGAGCAGAGGGACAGCCACGTGATCATCCGTCTCCTGGGTTTGGCGTGAGTATTCCATCCTCATCAATTTCCGCCAAACCTTTTCTTGTATCAATTTCACTGGCTGTCTGTCCTTCATGTTTGTTTCTACAGCTCTAGTTGACTCCAGTGCCGTGGGGAATTTTATTGACCAGGCCCTCCTCCCTTAACGTCACCTCATACTCGCTCTCTTCTCCTTGTCCGGTTCAAGCGCTGGATAGTCAACCACTAGGATCCAGGACAATCACACACATAACAGCACCACTCACCCTCACCGTGGAATCCATATATAAAGAAATCCTTCCCTTCCTCATCACCCTTTCCCTGTGGTTCCACGTCGGTGGAAAGCCCTGTGGTTGCCCTTCAGCACAAGACCCGCGCCACATGTCTCCATCCTAATCACCCCTGGGACTGTGTCATCGACCTGTTTGCAGGCTCTGCGCCTATGTGTGGCCGCATATACCCTCTGTCGGTGGCCGAAACCAAGGCTATGGAGGAGTACATCCAGGAGGCTCTCCAGCAGGGTTTCATTCGTACGTCCATCTCCCTTGCATCGGCAGGCTACTTCTTCGTGGCCAAGAAAGACGGAGGATTGCGCCCGTGCATCGATTACAGAAATCTGAATTCCATCACCGCAAAGTACCGCTACCCTCTCCCGTTGGTTCCGGATGCGATTGAACAACTCTGCAGGGCCTGGTTTTTCAATAAATTGGACTTGCATAGTGACTGCAATTTGATCCACACCCGGGAGGGGGATGAATGGAAGACAGCCTTCAGCGCGGTCTACCCGGCTACCTTGGAGGAGCACATCGCTCACATTCGAGTAGTCCTGGATGCCTGCTGAGGTCTCCTTCTTGGGTTACCTGATCGGCCCGCAACGAATCATGATGGATGAGAGGAAGTGGATGCTGTCAGGTCATAGCCAGTCCCAACCACCATAAAGGGATTAAAACGGTTTTTGGGCCAACTTCTACCGCTGATTCATAAAGCACTTTAACTCGATCGACTCTCCTCTCACTTCTCTCTTAAAGGGTGGTCCGCAGAAGTTGGGATTAAATTCTTCAGCTGACAAAGCCTTCAGCCTACTGAAGAGTCGATCCTACTCTGCCCTTCGTGGTGGAGATGGACGCTTCAGAAGTAGGTGTGGGGGCTGTCCTGTCCCAACGTCAAGGTAATCCACAGAAATTGTATCCATGTGCATATTACTCAAAAAATCTGTTTCCTGCAGAGAGAAACTATGATGTTGGCGATCGGGAGCTCCTGGCGATAAAGTTGGCATTCGAGGAGTGGAGACACTGGCTGGAGGGCGCCCATGACCCATTTCTCATCCTCACCGACCATCGGAACCTGGAGTATATAAGGACAACGAGGCAACTGAACCAGATTCGATCTCACTCTGCAATCGTCATCACACTGCACACTGCACTAATCCCATCTGGACAAGAGGAATACCTATGTAAGAACACTGTTAATTGACTACAGCTCAGCATTCAACACCATAGTACCCTCCAAGCTCATCATTAAGCTTGAAGCCCTGGGTCTCAACCTGGCCCTCTGCAATTGGTTCCTGGACTTTCTGATGGGCCGCCCCCAGGTGGTGAAGGTAGGAAACAACATACCCACTTCGCTGATCCTCAACTGGGGCCCCACAAGGGTGTGTGCTCAACCCTCTCCTGTACTCCCTGTTCACCCATGACCGCGTGGTCATGCACACCTCCAACTCATTCATCAAGTTTGCAGATGACACAAGATTAGTGGGCTTGATTACCAACAACAACAAGACAGCCTACAGGGAGGAGGTGAGGGCACTTGGAGTGTGGTGTCAGGAAAACAACCTCTCACTCAACATCAACAAAACAAAGGAGATTATGGTGGACTTCAGAAAACAGCAGAGGGAGCACCCCCCCATCCACATCGACAGGACAGTAGTGGAGAAGTTGGAAAGCTTTAAGTTCCTCAGCATACACATCACAGACTAACTGAAATGGTCCACCCACACAGACAGTGTGGTGAAGAAGCCGCAACAGATTTGATATTGCCCAGGTAAAAAAACATCAAAGTCGATGCCCTATCCCATCTCCACGATTCAGGAGAGGTTCCTGTCTTGAGTGCACCCATAATCACACCTTCTCAGGTCATAGTCCCCGTGCTTTGGGACATAGATGTGCACATTTACCAGGCCCTGGAGTGGGAACCCTGCCATCTGTCCTCCTGAGCGGCCCTACGTTTCAGCGGGGATAAGGGATCGGCTATTGACCTGGGTGCACATTTGTCATTGCTGGACAACCAGGTATTACCCGCACCATTCAGTCCATCTCTGGAAAGTATTGGTGGCCCACCTTGGTGCATGACGTCACTTGATATGTCAACTCCTGTTCCATATGTTCCCAATCCAAATCCTGCCCAGAACACTCCAGCATGGAAACTCCTTCCCCTTCCCAAGCCTGTCCATTGACTTTGTCACTGATCTCCCCTCTTCTGATGATTTTACCACCATTTTGGTGATAGTGGACAGATTCTCTAAATCATGCCGTTTCATCCCTCTCTCAGTTCTCCCTACCACTCTCCAGTTTGCTGAGGCACTGTTTCAGCAGGTCTTCCAGCACTATGGCCTTCCGGAGGATATCGTCTCCGACCGTGGCCCCCAATTCACATCACGTGTATAGAAGGCTTTCATGGAAAAGCTGGTGGTCACGGTCAGCCTCACTTCCGGGTACCGGCCTCAGTCTAAAGGGTAAGTAGAGGATGAACCAGGAGCTAGGGAGGAGCCGGGACCGGCAGGGGGAGTGGGCCAGATTCCTTCCTTGGGCTGAATGCGACACTCCTCCACCGGGCTTAACTCCCTTCCAGTGTGTTCTGGATTATCAGCCAGCCCTGGCTCCTTGGACTCCAAGCCAGACCGAAGCTCCTGCGGTGGACGAGTGGTTCAGGCATGCAGAAGAGGTATGGAACGATACACACATGATGGGATGACTCCAGCGCGCCGACCTCCATCAGAAAGAGCAGGCGGATCGCCACCGCAGTGAGGCTCCTGTGTTCCATCCTGGTGATCACATCTGGCTCTTCACCAGGAACCTCTCCCTACAGAGGAAGATTGGGATTTTCTAAGCTAAACTGACCAAGACACTCCTCCAACAACACATAAAACCTCACATAATTCTACCCAAAACCTATGATAATTTATCTCACCCAGTGGCATATGGGCTATTCAGGTGAGCGCAGATGTCACCCGTGATAAGCAGTGGCCACTTTGTCAAAAGCAAGGGTGCAAAATATATTGCTTGTCCATGCAGGGCGCGCCTCTACAGGGTACTGTTAGAGAGTTGAATTTGCTGTGGCACTCCACCAACATTCCATAAAAAAAGAATCTAACAAAGCCTATGGTAGAATGAGAATAGGCCTTTTCTGTAGCCTAGGAGTCCCTGCCGCTGAAAAAAACTTCCATCCTTGAATTATTTTCGTACCCTTCCCCAGATCTGTGCCTCGACAAAATCTTGGCTCGGAGCTCTACAATTCCTTCGACATCTTGGCTTGGTTTTTGCTATGACATTCACTGTCAACTTTGGGACCTTATATAGACAGGTGAGTGCCTTTCCAGATCGTGTCCAATCAAGTGAATTTACCACAGGTGGACTCCAATCAAGTTTTAGAAACATCTCAAGGATGATCTTTGGAAACAGGATGCACACCTGAGCTCAACTCGAGTCTCATGGCCAAATTCTGACTCTGTGAAGGAGTGTAGCAGAGACGAGCAGCAGGCATTCATGAAACTACAATTATGGCCATACTGACAGCCTGAACAGGAAAGTCTGAGCTACATGAACTCAACTGATATTAACATGCATGTGTGTATGGGACACAGGAACTCAGTCAGTCACAACATATTGTTGCCAGTTAGAATAGTAAAATTAACAAGGTGCAATTACTATCTTATTTCACTGTAGAGCCTCTAGCCCTGCTCAATATGCCTTAACCAACCATGTTGTTCCACCTCCTACATATGCGATGACATCACCTGGTTTAAACGTCTCTAGAGACTATATCTCTCTCATCATTACTCAATGCCTAGGTTTACCTCCAATGTACTCACATCCTACCTTAGTCTGTACACTATGCCTTGAATCTATGCTATCATGCCCAGAAACCTGCTCCTTTAACTCCGAACGTGCTAGACGGCCAGTTCGTATAGCTTTTAGCCGTACCCTTATCCTACTTCTCCTCTGTTCCTCTGGTGATGTAGAGGTTAATCCAGGTCCTGTAGTGCCTAGCTCCACTCCCACTCCCCAGGTGCTCTCATTTGTTGACTTCTGTAACCGTAAAAGCCTTGGTTTCATGCATGTTAACATTAGAAGCCTACTCCCTGAGTTTGTTTTTACTCACTGCTTTAGCACACTCTGCCAACCCGGATGTCTTAGCCGTGTCTGAACCCTGGCTTCGAAAAAACACCAAAAACCCTGAAATCTCCATCCCTAACCATAACATTTTCCGCCAAGATAGAACTGCCAAAGGGGGCGGAGTTGCAATCTACTGCAGAGATAGCCTGCAGAGTTCTGTATTACTATCCAAGTCTGTACCCAAACAATTCGAGCTTCTACTTCTAAAAATTCACCTTTCCAGAAACAAGTCTCTCACTGTTGTCGCTTGCAAAAAAACACCCTTTGCCCCCAGCTGTGCCCTCGACACCATATGTGAATTGATTGCCCCCCATCTATCTTCTGAGCTAGTGCTACTAGGTGACCTAAACTGGGGCATGCTTAACACCCCGGCCATCCTACAATCTAAGCTTTATGCCCTCAATCTCACACAAATTATCAATGAACCTACCAGGTACAATCCTCATAGATATCATCCTAACTAACTCACCCTCCAAATACACTTCTGCTGTTTTCAATCAAGATCTCAGCGATCACTGCCTCATTGCCTGCATCCGTGATGGGTCTGTGACCAAACAACCACCCCTCATCACCGTCAAACGCTCCCTAAAACACTTCTGCGAGCAGGCCTTTCTAATCGATCTGGCCGAGCTATCCTGGAATGACATTGACCTCATCCCATCAGCAGATAATGCCTGGTTATTCTTTAACCTCTCTACGCACCGAACCCGTTAGCGGGATTACATTCGACAACATACAGTGATCACTACATAAATAGTCATATTAAACATTCATGAAAATACAAGTGTCTCACATGTTTCGAAAGCCTAGAATCTTGCTAATCCAACTGCGTTGTCAGATTTAAAAAAGGATTTACTGCGAAAGAATACGATGCGATTATCTGAGGATAGAGCCCCATTAAAAAAAACTATTTCAACCAGCACAGGCGTAACAAAATCACAAATTGCAAAAAAATAAATTGTTTACCTTTGACGATCTTCCTCTGTTTGCAATCCCAATGCTCATTGTTACACAATGAATGGTCTTTTGTTTGATAAAATCCATTTTTATAGCCTAATACAAAACATTTTGTGAACCGCTTGTGTCGTGAATTCCGTCTCATTCAATTTTCGACGACACATTCCATGTAAATACACACACTAAACGTGACTTTTCCAGTCATGTTTGGTTTTATTGCATTCAACTGGTTTGTTTGTAACACAACCAAACTTGATGGGTCATTTCGCGCGACGTGTTGACTGAAAGAAACCGATTTGAAGACAACAAGTAATGACATCATTGTGCACCAATGATATGACCGCTGTTTCGTTGATTGACTATTTTAACCCAATGACAACTGATCGTCTTAAAATCTAGCTGGGTAGATACAGTGCCTTGCGAAAGTATTCGGCCCCCTTGAACTTTGCGACCTTTTGCCACATTTCAGGCTTCAAACATAAAGATATAAAACTGTATTTTTTTGTGAAGAATCAACAACAAGTGGGACACAATCGGTGGCCGGTGCAAGGAGTGTGGGTAGCCAGGCAAGTCCATTGTGCCCTGAGATGTAAAGAGCAACAGATAGAAAAGCCCGCAGAGAGGCATTTGAGGTATTGAGGCATTCAGTTACTGTTCAATTTAACTTTAGAATGGGCAAAACGAGAGACCTAAGTGACTTTGAGCGTGGTATGATCATCTGTGCCAGGCACTCCGGATCCAGTATCTCAGAAACAGCTGCTCCCCTGGGCTTTTCACGCATGACAGAGTCTAGGGTTTACCGATAATGGTGCGACAAACAAAAAACATCCAGTCAGCGGCAGCCCTAGTTGGCGAAAAAACAGCTTGCTGATGACGGAGGTCGAAGGAGAATAGCAACAACGTTGCAGTACAACAGTGGTGTGCAGAACGGAATCTCCGAATGCACAACTTTCGATCCTTATCACCGATCGGTTATTGCAGCAGACAACCGCAGCGGGTTCCATTCCTATCAGCTAAAAAATAAGGAGTGTCTCCAATGGACACACGATCTCACCAGACAATTGAGGAGTGAAAAAACATTGCCTGGAACATCAAATCAAATCAAATTTTATTTGTCACATACACATGGTTAGCAGATGTTAATGCGAGTGTAGCGAAATGCTTGTGCTTCTAGTTCCGACAATGCAGTAATAACAAGTAATCTAACTAACAATTCCAAAACTACTGTCTTGTACACAGTGTAAGGGGATAAAGAATATGTACATAAGGATATATGAATGAGTGATGGTACAGAGCAGCATAGGCAAGATACAGTAGATGGTATCGAGTACAGTATGTACAAATGAGATGAGTATGCAAACAAAGTGGCATAGTTCAAGTGGCTAGTGATACATGTATTACATAAGGATGCAGTCGATGATATAGAGTACAGTATATACGTATGCATATGAGATGAATAATGTAGGGTAAGTAACATTATATAAGGTAGCATTGTTTAAAGTGGCTAGTGATATATTTACATCATTTCCCATCAATTCCCATTATTAAAGTGGCTGGAGTTGAGTCAGTGTCAGTGTGTTGGCAGCAGCCACTCAGTGTTAGTGGTGGCTGAGGGAAAGATTTTGTGTGTGTATATATCTCTGTGCTCCATTTAGTTAGTCTGCCTTTATAATTAGTTTAACATGACAGAAAGTTCAGTTTACGTGAGTGATCTGTGCAGTCCCCAGACCTCAACCCGATAGAGCATGTTCGGGATGAGAGAACGGGCTGTTCACAGCATGAATGTATCGCCATCCAATCTACAGCAACTGAGTGATGCCATTGCGTCAGCATGGACCAACATCCCTTTGGAACGTTTCCGACACTTTGTAGAATTCCCTGGAGAATTCAGGCTGTTCTGGTGGCAAAGGGGTGTTTGACCCAGTACTAGATGGGTGTACATCTCTGTATGGTACGTTCATATAACAACCTGTGGTATCTTTACTCATGGATCTTGGGCTGCAAGGAGAGAGAAAAATCAGTATTCATCGACAGACAGGCACACAGATGAATTAAGATGGTCAATGAACAAAAATGTTGATTATGATGATGCAAGAGGGAGGTTTGACATCTTATTAACAAATGCTATATGAATGTTTCATCAGCAGGACAGAATACAGATTGTTACTGTGAGTAATGAGTAAAGAATAAAGCACTCCATAAAACAATCCCAAACATTGCTATCTAACGGAGTCACAGTACAACAAGAACATTGTTATCTAACGGAGTCACAGTACAACTAGAACATTGTTATCTAACGGAGTCACAGTACAACTAGAACATTGTTATCTAACGGAGTCACAGTACAACTAGAACATTGTTATCTAACGGAGTCACAGTACAACAAGAACATTGACCCATTGTGTCTATTGATCTAGCTTTCTTTGTAAATATAGAGGGAAGAGAGCATAAAAACACTGAAAATTTATAGATTTATTTTAATCTGGGACTGAAATTGGCATATACCTTTTAATACCACAGAGACTTTCTATCGATCCAAAAGTGCAGTCCAGGGAAGGATTCAGAGGCTCATGGGTATTTTGTGTTAGCTAGAGGATATTTCTTAATGTTGGGAGGTGACAGGGTGGAACAGTTTGTTCCTTTATATTGTCTGGAAAGATTCAGCAGATGGCCTGTTTCTGAAAGACAGAGATATGTCATTGTTACAGGTAATGATGGCATGACTGCCACTCCTAGCTCAAGTTTGGACGACTACCCCAAAACACCCCCGAAATACCTTAAAACACCACAGAATACCACAAACTATCATAAATGCCCCTAACGACCACAAACTACCTGAAAATCTCCCCCCAAAATACACCATGAATAAGTTTGAGTGATTGACAGTGACTGAAAAAGACAAAGTGATGTCAGTGTTAAAGGCTGTCTGTGTCCAGGAACAGGAAACTAATTTTCTCTGAGATGAGTAAGCAACAGGAGAATGATGACATATCTCTTCCCCTGTGGTGTAATTCAAATTGTTGAAGCTTTAGTGAGCTTTGTTGAGGTTGAAGAGCTGCCAGACTGCAATGGCTACCATGGACAGTTATCACTGATAATTCCTCTGGGTCTGATTGCGCTGCTTCATTGTGTAACACCCACAGGCACTCACCTACTCTTACCATTACACTGCCTGATAATTAGGCTGTCATCACAACTGACAGATCCTATCACTGATCTGAGACTGACAACCATGACACCTGTACCTACACAAACACACACACGCACACAGACACACATGCAGACCCACACACGCCGCGTGCGCGTGCACACACACACACACACACACACACACACACACACAGCTATAAATGCATACTCACTCTGAATAAGTAAACTTCAAAGGCACATAACAAAATTAGTAATGAAAGCACAAACATGACATTTGCATAAATCAGGCTGTGCCTTTCATATTGTCTCTAAAATGATGAACCCTACAGATCCCGATAGTATACAGTCACAACAACTTTGCAAAAACTCAGCTGGCAGCTGCAGGTGTTCACCTGGAACACACACACACACACACACACACATACATACACACACTCTCCCTGGTCGTCTGTGTGTTTGTTGGGGTGCAGTTGACTGACGTGAAGGGAAGTCACATCCACTCTCACATGAATGAGGATTGATTTTCCTTTCCCATGACCCTTCTCCCCTCAGGTACCAGGTCTTCATCCACCTCTGTCCTTAGTTTTAAAAATATACAGTGCCTTGCGAAAGTATTCGGCCCCCTTGAACTTTGCGACCTTTTGCCACATTTCAGGCTTCAAACATAAAGATATAAAACTGTATTTTTTTGTGAAGAATCAACAACAAGTGGGACACAATCATGAAGTGGAACGACATTTATTGGATATTTCAAACTTTTTTAACAAATCAAAAACTGAAAAATTGGGCGTGCAAAATTATTCAGCCCCCTTAAGTTAATACTTTGTAGCGCCACCTTTTGCTGCGATTACAGCTGTAAGTCGCTTGGGGTATGTCTCTATCAGTTTTGCACATCGAGAGACTGAATTTTTTTCCCATTCCTCCTTGCAAAACAGCTCGAGCTCAGTGAGGTTGGATGGAGAGCATTTGTGAACAGCAGTTTTCAGTTCTTTCCACAGATTCTCGATTGGATTCAGGTCTGGACTTTGACTTGGCCATTCTAACACCTGGATATGTTTATTTTTGAACCATTCCATTGTAGATTTTGCTTTATGTTTTGGATCATTGTCTTATTGGAAGACAAATCTCCGTCCCAGTCTCAGGTCTTTTGCAGACTCCATCAAGTTTTCTTCCAGAATGGTCCTGTATTTGGCTCCATCCATCTTCCCATCAATTTTAACCATCTTCCCTGTCCCTGCTGAAGAAAAGCAGGCCCAAACCATGATGCTGCCACCACCATGTTTGACAGTGGGGATGGTGTGTTCAGCTGTGTTGCTTTTACGCCAAACATAACGTTTTGCATTGTTGCCAAAAAGTTCAATTTTGGTTTCATCTGACCAGAGCACCTTCTTCCACATGTTTGGTGTGTCTCCCAGGTGGCTTGTGGCATACTTTAAACAACACTTTTTATGGATATCTTTAAGAAAGGCCAGATTTGTGCAATATACTACTGATTGTTGTCCTATGGACAGAGTCTCCCACCTCAGCTGTAGATCTCTGCAGTTCATCCAGAGTGATCATGGGCCTCTTGGCTGCATCTCTGATCAGTCTTCTCCTTGTATGAGCTGAAAGTTTAGAGGGACGGCCAGGTCTTGGTAGATTTGCAGTGGTCTGATACTCCTTCCATTTCAATATTATCGCTTGCACAGTGCTCCTTGGGATGTTTAAAGCTTGGGAAATCTTTTTGTATCCAAATCCGGCTTTAAACTTCTTCACAACAGTATCTCGGACCTGCCTGGTGTGTTCCTTGTTCTTCATGATGCTCTCTGCGCTTTTGACGGACCTCTGAGACTATCACAGTGCAGGTGCATTTATACGGAGACTTGATTACACACAGGTGGATTGTATTTATCATCATTAGTCATTTAGGTCAACATTGGATCATTCAGAGATCCTCACTGAACTTCTGGAGGGAGTTTGCTGCACTGAAAGTAAAGGGGCTGAATAATTTTGCACAACCAATTTTTCAGTTTTTGATTTGTTAAAAAAGTTTGAAATATCCAATAAATGTCATTCCACTTCATGATTGTGTCCCACTTGTTGTTGATTCTTCACAAAAAAATACAGTTTTATATATAGTTTTATAAGCCTGAAATGTGGCAAAATGTTGCAAAGAATACTTTCGCAAGGCACTGTATTTCTGATTAAACTATTAAACTAGACATCTGAACTCTTAACCCCTGGGCTGTCCATCTCGCTGACCTGCCACATGCCAGTCATCATCATCAAAAACCTAAATGTTCCTACCATAAGAAATGTTTAGACACCTGAAGCAAGTTCATTCTAGCCTCGTTCTCATTACTTTTATCTACAGATATGCTATAACAGAATGCAGGAGCAAAGCAGTTTCAGTTTGAATATAAACCCAGGTAAATGCTAATTTAAGAGATGAGAGTCTGGCAGCTCACCCACATACCGCCCAGCATGATAGCTGCAATCAGGAGAAGGAGGAAAAGGACACTGAAGAGGCTGATCATTGTGTCTGACATGGCCTTTTACTGCTCGCCAACACTGACTGAGTCTGGCTACTTGGAAGGTACTGTAATGATAGTCTTCTGAAATAATGTGTGTGTGTGTGTGTGTGTGTCTGTGTGTGCCCGAGATAGAGAGAGGGGAGTGTGTAGACTGTTAACACAATTTCTCATAGTTTATTCATTGAGCAAATGCACACAACATCAATACACAAAAGTAACAAACCTACAATCTGTTCTCTCAATTAAATCAGTGTGTGAAACGTAATGCTTCATTCTCACCTAAGACAGTCTAATTTCTGTGACAGTGAGAGACAGAGAGATTGAGAGAGACAGGGAAGCTTGCACTCCTTGTTCTATTTTAGAAAGGTGCTGCAGAGCTGAGGAAATGTTCTCTTTGACTGCTGACAATGTGGATCGTGGTGTACACAGGTTCTGACTTGCGTTTGGCAGCAGAGCAGATTAGAAACCTCTGGTGTCAGGAGCTGTCAATGGAGAAAATCAGAAGCACATGAGCACACTGCTAGCAGTCTTACTTAAGGGAAAGCTGAGATGCAGTTAGATATTAATTAGGTTTGTAGAGACTTGTTTGGCATTTTATTCCTATCATTAGCGGACTGATGAAGACTAAAATAAATAGATTTTGGCTTGCCTGAGCAGCATCCAAGAACAACATGTTAGGGGACATAATTTCTTGATTTTAGCCTGCTTATCATCAAAGGAAGTTATCAGTACATATACACATGCAGAAACATGCATAAACTATTCATAGGGAATTCCTTACCCAGTGGTTGGGTGGTGAACTGGTAGAAATGGGTTTGAGTCACATTCAATATGTCAGCAATCAATAAGGACCATGCAGATTGAAATACAGTGCAGACAATCACGACTAAGAAAATGAAAATACACACAAAGAGAGATATTGTAACAGGCTTAAGGCAGAGTGAATGGATACATCGTGAACTGTACAGCTGAGGCTCAACCAACCCAAGATCAGTGGTCGACAGACAACAGAATGAGGGACAATGGGTGAGGGACAATGGGAAGATTTCTTGGAGAGGAGTACTTTTTACGTTCAGCATTTCAAATTCATATACCCCCTTTGTTCCAGGTAAATTTTCTCTTCACTTTACTCTCAAAGTTGCCCAAGTCACTTGAAATTTCTCCTCTGCTCAGGATATGGAAATGAGGGGGTGTTTGAATATTGTATAGACTCACCAGTAATCCTAAAGAGTTTTACAGGTCTGTGGAAATGATAATGCATTTCAAACACTGGCAAGATTTGAGGTCTAGGCCTACATCTCTACAGTATTTGTATTTTTCTAACTGCATAAGTCATTATTATCAGGCATGCTGTGAATGATATCAAAAGCCCATGAGATGACACAAAAATAATATTATATCGTTACTTTACTCTACTGGAAATGTCTTACGATGTGCTGCCCCAGTGGCTGGTCATTTTATTGAGGGACAAAGCTCTGTGGCGATCTCTCTGTCGAACACACACATACAGAACACACAGAGACACACACAAACTGAAAATGAATGTGGATATATAGTATTTGATGATCACCACAAAGGGTAGGCTGTAGATACCTAAACAAATAACAGATAAATCAAGTTTGCTGAAGGGGACTATTTTTCAGAAGGAAGCTCCTCTATTTGGGTTGGATAGAGTGTTTGAATGAAATATAAATCTCTTGGTTTTGAAAATAGGCTGGGTCCTTTCATCTTTAGAAGCTCAGAGGAGGTTAGAGCTCTAGATTACTAGTATATGGGGTGCCAGGTAGCCTAGAGCATTGGGCCAGTAACCGAAAGGTTGTTGGATCAAATCCCCAAGCTGACCGTTCTGCCCCTGAACAAGGCAGTTAGTTAACCTGCAGACTGTCATTGTAAAATAAGGATTTGTTCTTTGTTCTTAACTGGCTTGCCTAGTTATACAAATATATATATATATATATGCTTGCTCTGTTTACACTTCATATGGCACTCTTCAGATACAAAGCTTTTACAAACAGGTGCGAAGTGATGATTCATGTAGTAGTTTGTGTAATGTTTTATTTAAACAGGCAAGGTAACCAGGTAAGATACAATGAGGTTCAAAACCTTTTTGAGAGGGCGACCTGGCAAGAAGGCAAAACAGGGAAATAGCAGTGTACATAAAATATTGTAAAAAAAATACAAAATACACACAAAAGACAAAGTGTCACAAGTTACACATACTGAGAGGTTTCTCCAGAGGTTCCACTAGATGTTCCACTAGATGTTCCACCTATCCCCCTCACTACACAGTCCATTCTTCCAGTAGTGTACTGTACTTAAGGTAAAGCTAGTCTTATCTATGATATACTTCATGACCAAAAGTACGTGTAAACCTCCTCGTCAAATATCTCATTCCAAAATCATGGGCATTATTCTGCGTTTTATTCTTTTGGCCAAGTGCCTTTTGATTTGGCGCCATCCAATGGCTGTTTTGTGTAGCTGCAGCTAACATGTACTATGCCAAGGGGGGCAAAGTACGGGCCGCTGAGTACTTCAATCTGGCCCGCGAGACATAATGTCATGGTATCCAACTGGTCTTGACCCATCGCTGCAACTCCCGTACAGACTCGGGGAGAGGCGAAGGTCGAGAGCCGCGCCTCCCCCGAAACAGCCAAGCCGCACTGCTTTGACACAATACCTGCTTAAACCAATGTGTCGGAGGAAACACTGTACACCTGCGACCGCATCAGCATGCATATGCCCGGGCCCCCAACAAGAGTCGCTAGAGGGAGATGGGACAAAGAAATCTCGGACGGCCACAATACCTGCTTAAACCAATGTGTCGGAGGAAACACTGTACACCTGCGACCGCATCAGCATGCATATGCCCGGGCCACCAACAGGAGTCGCTAGAGGGTGATGGGACAAAGAAATCTCGGACGGCCAAATATTCTCCTAACTTGGACGATGCTGGGCCAATTGTGCACCGCCTCATGGGTCTCCCAGTCACGGCCAGCTGTAACACAGCCTGGGATTGAACCCGGGTCTGTAATGACACCTCAAGCACTGTGATACAGTGCCTTAGACTGCTGCGCCATTCGGTAGGCCACCGCAAATTGATTTTAACAAACAATTGCACCCCCAAAAATGTGTCCCTCTGTTGAATTTTAAAATCCCGATTTGCCCACCCCTGTCACTATGCTGTGCTACTTCTTTGTTGGTGGTAAAACAGGAAATAGGAAATTATGCAGTTCAGCCTCATTGTTGGAAAAGAGTGATGTAGAGTGACTTCGGAAAGTATTCAGACCCCTTGACCTTTTCCACATTTTTGTTAGGTTACAGCCTTATTCTAAAAGTGATTAAATGTTGTTGTTTTTCAATCAATTTACACACAATATGACAAAGCAAAAAATGGCTTTTTATAAATGTTTGCTAATTTATTAATAAGTAATAAGTACTGTATTCAGACCCTTTACTCAGTACTTTGTTGAAGCACCTTTGGCAGTGATTGTAACCTCAAGTCTTCTTGGGTATGAAGCTACAAGCTTGGCGCTCTAAGGACAATTCCTTTGACGTCATGGCTTGGTTTTTGCTCTGACATGCACTGTCAACTGTGGGACCTTATATAGACAGCCGTGTACCTTTCCAAATAATGTCCAATCAGATGAATTTACTACACCCCTAAGCAAAACACAGCTATAGGAGACCAGACTCAAGCTCATAACTTGATAAATATCTAGCACGTCGTGAGTTGGTAAACACAGGACTCATACAGTTTGATGACCAGCCTGAGAGCTTTAGGGCATGGCATTCCTCATTCAACAATGCTACCAAGGGCCTGGACCTCACCGCTAGTGAGGACCTGAATCTGCTAACAAAATGGCTGGGTAAGGAGTCGTCACAACATGTAAAGAGGGTCTGCTCAGTGCACGTCAACGTGCAGCCCTGAAAAAGGCCTGGGACAGACTGAAGCAGTGTTACGGCTCATCAGTAGTCATAGAAACTGAACTCTTTAAGAAGTTGGACAGCTTCTCCAGAATCTCTAGCAAAGACTATTCTAAGCTAATAGAACTTGGATATCTCCTGATGGAAGTTCTGTCTGCAAAAGAAGATGGAGCTGCGCTAACTGACCTGGACACCGCCCGTGGTATCAGCTCCATAGTGAAAAAACAGAGCATCCTGTCGGGCTGTGACATAATTTTCTGGAATTTTACAAGCTGGTCTAAGGCACAGTCAACTTCTGACCCACTGGAATTGTGATACAGTGAATTATAAGTGAAATAATCTGTCTGTAAACAATTGTTGGAAAAATTACTTTTGTCACGCACAAAGTAGATATCCTAACAAACTTGCCAAACTATAGTTTGTTAACAAGAAATTTGTAGAGTGGTTGAAAAATGTGTTTTAATGTCTCCAACCTAAGTGTATGTAAACATCCGTCTTCAACTGTATGTGGCAGGGTCTACAGTCAATCATGGATTACAAAAAGAAAACCAGCCCAGTCGCCGACATCGATGTCTTGCTCCCAGACAAATTAAACAACTTCTATGCTCGCTTTGAGGACAATACAGCGCCACTGACACGGCCCACTACCAAAGCCTGTGGGTTGTCCTTCTCCGTGGACAACATGAGTAAAACATTTAGACGTGTTAACCCTTGCAAGGCTGCTGGCCCAGACGGCATACCTAGCTGCGTCCTCAGAGCATGCGCAGACCAGCTGGCTGGTGTGTTTACGGACATATACAACCAATCCCTATCCCAGTCTGTTGTCCCCGTATGCTTCAAGATGACCACCATTGTTCCTGTTCCCAAGAAAGCTAAGGTAACTGAATTAAAGGACTATCACCACATTGCACTCACTTCTGTATCATGAAGTGCTTTGAGAGACTAGTCAAGGACCATATCACGTCCACCCTACCTGATACCCTAGACCCACTCCAATTTTCCGACTGCCCCAATAGGTCCACTGACGATGCAATCACCATCACACTGCACACTGCCATATCCCATCTGAACAAGAGGAATACCTACGTAAGAATGCTGTTCATTGACTACAGCTCAGCATTTAACACCATAGTACCCTCCAAACTCGTCATTAAGCTTGAGACACTGGATCTCGACCCCGCCCTGTGCAACTTGGTCCTGGACTTTCTGACGGACCGCCCCCCAGGTAGTGAAGATAGGAAACAACATCTCCACCCCGCTGATCCTCAACACTGGAGTCCCACAAGGGTGCATTCCCAGCCCTATCCTGTACTCCCTATTCACCCATGACCGTGTGGCCATGCACGTTTCCAACTCAATCATCAAGTCTGCAGACGACACTACAGCGGTAGGCCTGATTACCAACAACGACGAGACAGCCTACAGGGTGGAGGTGAGTGCCCTTGGAGTGTGGTGTCAGGATAATAACCTCTCCCTCAACAAAACAAACGAGATGATCGTGGACTTCAGGAAACAGCAGAGGGAACACTCCCCCATCCACATCGACGGGAGAGTAGTGGAGAAGGTGGAAAGTTCCTCAGCGTACACATCACCGACAAACTGAAATGGTCCACCCACACAGACAGCGTGGTGAAGAAGGCGCAACAGCGCCTCTTTAACCTCAGGAGGCTGAAGAAATTTGGCTTGTCTTCTAAAAAACTCCTAGCCAAGGTTGCCAGGTGCACGGTGTAGCCTCCGACACATTGGTGCGGCTGGCTTCCGGGTTGGATGCGCGCTGTGTTAAGAAGCAGTACGGCTGGTTGGGTTGTGTATCGGAGGACGCATGACATTCAACCTTCGTCTCTCCCGAGCCCGTACGGGAGTTGTAGCAATGAGACAAGGTAGTAGCTACAACAATTGGATACCACGAAATTGGGGAGAAAAAGGGGTAAAATTCTAAAATAAATAAAAAATAAATAAATAATAATAATCACTAGTTACTTTGAATAATGCCACTTTAATAATGTTTACATATCCTACATTACTCATTCCATATGTACATGTACGTATATACTGTATTCTACATCATCTACTGCATCTTGCCTATGCCTCACGCCATCGCTCATCCATATATTTATATGTACATATTCTTATTCAGCCCTTTACATTTGTGCGTATTTGTGTGTGTAAGGTAGTTGGTGTGAATTTGTTAGATTACTTGTTAGATATTACTGCATAGTCGGAACTAGAAGCACAAGCATTTCACTACACTCGCATCTGCTAACCATGCGTATTTGACTAATACAATTGGATTTAATTTGATTCCAGAGCTTGATCAAAGTGCCTAGATCCTTCTGTTGCTTGGGAAAGAAATTGTCAGAGTGCATAAAGTGATACAGCAAATCAATGGACCACACAATGCCCCCTTTGCTCAGAGACTCGACTTAAGCTGCGTCCTAGTAGGCGAAGTATGCCTGGAAAACGCACACAAGCCAATCACGAACAGCTTCAAAACTAATGCTTTGGAGAATGGACGGCCCTCCTTCCTCACTCCATGTCAAAGCTACATTCATCTGAAAGAAAAGAGGGACTCACTACAGGATCTGAAGTAGCTCCATATCCCACGCACCTACAGTACACTAAGAACTCCCTCTCAAAGGTGAAACGCACAGAGTTATGTGTGTTTTCAGATGCTTCCAACAAAGCCATTGGTGCAGTTGTGTAAATCAGCCACTGATGAATACGGACAAAGTGAAGTGCGTTTTGGGAAAAGCCAAGTTAACTCCTCAATCGGAGCCTACCATACCCCACCTGGAACTATGTGGAGCAGTGTTGGCAGTGGAAATGGCAGAGCTCATCCTAGACAAAATAGGCCTCAAACCAAACAACGTTAACTTCTACTGTGACAGTAAAGTAGTCATAGGATAGATGCATATACAATGAGACTAAACTCTTCTATGTGTATGTTCACAGCAAGAGTCCAATGCATCTGTCAATCAACACGCCCGGAGCAGTGGCACTACGTGCCCACAGAACACACGGCGAGCCAGACTAACAAATGCAGAGGTAGGCATCAGTGCAGGTGCGCAAAGTGGAACTCAAGATTACTGCTCAGGGGACCACCAAGAAATTCCTGGGACCCGTCTCAGAGGTCATACTCCTTTTAGCCACAGAAGACTAAGAGGTTGCTAGTCTTTGAGGTATGTGTGTAACATTAATTAATAGTGGCCTCTTTCAGATGCCGGATGGGGAGTATTCTGCCTTCTATTCTTTTGGCCAAGCGCCTTTTGATTTGGCACCATCCAGTGGCTGTTTTGTGTAGCCGCAGCTTAACATGTACTATGCTGTGCTACTTCTTTGTTGGTGGTAAAATAGGAAATAGGAAATTATGCAGTTCGGCCTCATTGTTGGAAAATAGTGACATAATACTGCTGTTTATCTTCTGCCATCCTTCTTGTTAAACCTTCGTAAAGCATTGCATTTTTAAACCGTTTCAACTGTAAAACTGGAGGAACTTTGTGGAAAGCCTATTCCTGACTCTGGTTCAGTTCTTGAATGGAGTTTGACTGGCTGCAAATTATGGTTGCATACACCTATAACAGCCTCCACTCTTCTGGTAAGGCTTTCCAGTAGATACCGTTTGCATTGGGGCAGGTAGTGTTCTTCTAGGATCCACCAAACCCAGATTTGTCCGTCGGACTGCCAGATGGTGAAACGTGATTCATCACTCCAGTGAGTGCGTTTCCACTACTCCAGAGTCTTCGATCTTCACACCACTCCAGCCGACGCTTGGCATTGTGCACGGTAATCTTAGGTTTGTGTGTTGCTTCTCGGCAATGAAATCCCATTTCATTAAGCTCCCGACAAACAGTTCTTGTACTGACATTGCTTCTAGAGGCAGTTCGGAACTCGGTAGTGAGTGTTGCAACCGAGGACAGACAATTTTTACGCGCTTCGGCACTCAGTGGTCCCATTCTGTGAGCTTCTATGGCCTAACACTTCCAGACCTTTCCACTTCACAATAACAACACTTACAGTTGACTGTGGCAGATCTAGCATGACAGAAATTTGATGATCTGACTTGTTAGAAAGGTGGTATTCTATGACGGTGCCACGTTGAAAGTCACTGAGCTGTTCAGGAAGGCCATTCTACTACCAATGTTTGTCTATGAAGATTGCATGGCTGTGTGCTCAATTTTATACACCTGTCAGCAATGTGTGACTGAAATAGCTGAATCCACTAATTTGAAGGGGTGTCTACATACTTTCGTATATATAGTGTATCTTTTGTGTTTCAAAAACTACACCATGCATTTGTCTACACCATAAATGCACTGAAATTGGGTACCTTGCCTAACCTCAAAATAATGTGCAACTGACCTCTCTTGAGACATAACCCAGATTGACATACACAGAAAAACTTTCAACAACACTTCTAGACATACGCATCACGGACCCCTTTTCAACTGACAGCAAACAATCTTTTTCAACCTTGGCTTGTGAAGTTCCTAGTTTGGAGGTCACAAATCTTTTTCCCTTTTTGAGCGACTGAAAAATAGATGAGTAGAAGAGGTGAGATCCTCTATCCTCATCATCGTAAATGTCATAGCGCTGACATTTTTATTCATGTTCATCTGTCTCCCATGGCGATGTCTTGAAAATGCATGTATCACTGTCAGCCACCAATTCTCTCTGTTACATGAACCTAACACAGTCTCACGGAGCTCTTCATCATAGATTCAACAGGAAAGACACCTTAACAGACATTACATCTCCCAAAACAAATAGTAGGAGATCAGTTAAATTCTCAGGTGTGGATAAATAGGAAATAAAGTAAATGAAGATCTTCCAAATCAAATCACTAATATTTTCTGGTCCATACAACACAGTGCAGCGCATAGCGACCCATTGGCAAACATCTCTAGTGATTCAAATCTCAATGAGAGTTATCTACAAAAGGTGCTGCTGAGAATCAGGATAGTCAATAGGACTCATATTATGAGAGCTCTTACAACTAGAAAGTCAGATCAAAGAGATTCAAAGAGGGAATCCCAGGGAGTGGGGGTGCTTGTTTACCAGGGTGACTATACCGTACTGTCTGCATGGCAAACTGCCATTAAAAAGAGTCTGAAAACACAGACACATGGGAGTGTGCTCCCATTATGTCAATCAGACCCATACTACAAGAGAGAGAGAAAGCATTATCAAGTGGATGTTGAGCTAAACCATAATGTGTGTGTGGTTGTCCAGGGTCAGCTGGCCTGATGCAGTCATGTTAGCTGTTTTGCTGAAAGTGTGTGTGTTTAGGGATGTCCATCACTTTGACAAGCAAAGAGAGGAGGGCCCAGGGGTGTTGTAGTGGTGCTGGAGGGGTGGGCAGTTGTAGTCAGATCAAGGTTCAGTGTGAGAGATTAAAATCTACTGGAGTGAGACCTACAGCTGAGACGCACACATACAGTTGAAGTCTGAAGTTTACATACACCTTAGCCAAATACATTTAAACTCAGTTTTTCACAAGTCCTGATATTTAATCCTAGTAAAAATTCCCTTTTAGGATCACCACTTTATTTTAAGAATATGAAATGTTAGAATAATAGTAGAGAATTATTTATTTCAGGTTTAATTTCTTTCATCACATTCCTGGTGGGTCAGAAGTTTACATACACTCAAATAGTATTTGGTAGCATTGCATTTAAATGGTTTAACTTGGGTGTAACTGAGTCAGGTTTGTAGGACTTCTTGCTCGCACATGCTTTTTCAGTTCTGCCCACAAATGTTCTATAGGATTGAGGTCAGGGCTTTGTGATGGCCACTCCAGTACCTTGACTTTGTTGTCCTGAAGCCATTTTGCCACAACTTTGGAAGTTTGCTTTGGGTCATTGTCCATTTATAAAACCCATTTGCAGCCAAGCGTTAACTTCCTGACTGATGTCTTGAGATGTTCTTTCAATATATCCACATCATTTTCCTGCCTCATGATGCCATCTATTTTGTGAAGTGCACCAGTCCCTCCTGCAGCTAGGCACCCCCATAACATGATTCTGCCAGCCCCGTGCTTCACGGTTGGGATGGTGTTCTTCGGCTTGCAAGCCTCCCCCTTTTTCCTCCAAGCATAACGATGGTCATTATGGCCAAACAGTTCTTATTTTGTTTCATCAGACCAGAGGACATTTCTTCAAAAAGTACGATCTTTGTCCCCATGTGCAGTTGTAAACCGTAGTCTGGCTTTTTTTATGGCGGTTTTGGAGCAACGCCTTCTTCCTTGCCGAGCGGCCTTTCAGGTTATGTCAATGTAGGACTTGTTTAACTGTAGATATAGATACTTTGTACCTGTTTCCTCCAGCATCTTCACAAGGTCCTTTGCTGTTGTTCTGGGATTGATTGCACTTTTCACACCAAAGTACGTTCATCTCTAGCAGACAGAACGTGTCTTCTTCCTGAGTGGTATGATGGCTGCGTGGTCCCACGGTGTTTATACTTGCGTACTATTGTTTGTACAGATGAACGTGGTACCTTCAGGCGTTTGGAAATTGGATGAACCAGACTTGTGGAGGTCTACAATTTGTTTTGTGAGGTCTTGGCTGATTTCTTTTGATTTTCCCATGATGTCAAGCTAAGAGGCACTGAGTTTGAAGGTAGGTGTTTAAAAACATCCACAGGTACACCTCCAATTGACATCAATTAGCCTATCAGAAGCTTCTAAAGCCATGACATATTTTCTGGAATTTTCAAAGATGTTTTAAAGGCACAGTCAACTTAGTGTATGTAAACTTCTGACCCACTGGAATTGTGATACAGTGAATTATAAATGTCTGTAACAATCTGTCTGTAACAATTGTTGGTAAAATTACTTGTCATGCAGAAAGTAGATGTCCTAACCGACTTGCCAAACTATAGTTTGTTAACAAGAAATGTGTTAATGACTACAACCTAAGTGTATGTAAACTTCCGACTTCAACTGTACATACTGTTGGGTTTTAATTTTCAGAGTAAATTACTCACGGACACTAGAAAAGCTTGACCAAGTTTAATTCTTCCCAAAGGGTCGATACAGCTGGATTCAGACAAAATACATTTCACGCAAGCACTGATGTTTAACCCTTTCTCCTAGGCTGAGTCTCCTCCTACCCATCTGTACAAACAGTGTTCTTTACTGCAGGACACTAGTGATATGGGCCATAAACTTCTCTTTCTCCATTAAGGTGACCTGACCTCAACTCCCCTCCATCACTAATCCATGGCTCTCTCCCCTTATCAATTTCTACCACATGTAATCGCTTCCCTGCACTCAACACATTCCAAGCTCAGTTGCACAGTCTATATACCTTCCTCCTAGAACCTTTAACTTCTGGTGTAGACCCTCTAAACCTTAGCACTCCATCAGTGACATGAATAGGTATATTTTCATATTCTCAGAACCCAACAATACAAACTAATGTGCACCTGACCACATTCTTGCACATACAAGTCCAAAAAGATGCACAAACACACACACCTTATCAAATTTCATCAAATCTTACAGTTCTCAAAATCCCTCTCATAAACAACCATTCCAACAGTGTCCCCTCAGATGGCAGCCTGAGTGCCCCAGGGTGTGAGAGAGGACCCTCTCATGGTCGCAGTGACAGGCAATATCAGAGGCAGCTATCTCTCAGGCCAGTCCTTCCCAGCAGCAAATTTATCAGGAGTTGACAAGTCTTAAGGTGCCCCTGCTCCGCTTGGCTATATCACTGGAACGTGTGGCTCCAGATCAGAACATTGTTTAATGCAGGTATTAATGATCCATGTGATGATCTTGACTGACCTGATACAGACAGTGCCAGGGAGACTAGAACGTCTCTGCACAGATATGACTGCTTTACCATAGATCCACTATGGATCAACTTCTAACCAGCAGTAGTTTGGAGAGCAGCATGATATACAAAGACATGATTCATTTTCATCTGTTTTGTATTTGAAATATATATTTAAAAAGAATACAAAGAAATTATACAGTTCCCTTACAATACCATCTGTCAAATACTTGTTTTTACCAATACTGATGGTCCCTATGAATCAGGATGTACTGAAAGAGAAAAACACCTATTTCCTGTGAAACAGTGTTTCTAACACATATCCTTTCCCTGCAATTTCCTCCTTGAGATTTACACAGTCCTGCTGTGTTTTCTCTGAACTGTCTCTGCTCTCTAGGTCCAACCCACCTGGACAATTACAATAGACCCCTCGTCTATTATTGGGAACCTTTCCTATAAATACACAGCCAATATAAATGATCACCAAGCAGGGTTGGTTGGAATAATTTATTTGAAATTACTCACTTTGAAAAAAATACAAATTAAATGAATGAGACGAGATGGTATTGACTAGTCTGTCTCGTGAAAAAGTCTGTGATGTCACAGATATGCGGACATACCATCATATAATTTAATATCTGGGGGCCTGGATATGACTAAGTTAAGCATAAACGAGATTGGCATAACATGACTCATGTCAGACTAGTTTGTTCAGAACATTGTTAGCCCGTCTAGAAAGAGATACACTAAGCACATGGCTGATCGTGGTTGCTCTAATGGCCATGAGATTTTCATCAAAAGCCCTCCAAATAGATCAACAAGTGAGAAAAACATGTTTTGATTCCAACCAGTGTCCCCAAGAAGCTCCAAGACACTCCAAACACCACTTATCAGACTTTGGCAAGACTGCAGACACTATCAGCTATGCTACTGCTACAATCATCATATTCCTTGCATCAATATAAATGCAAATTGTACAGCCTGGGGGCTGTGGATTATGGGTGACGCCGTAAAAGGTTGTTGACTCATTAAAAGGCAATTGGCAGGACTAACAAGACTGGTTAGTTCAGAAAACTTTCAGAAACATTTCTGGGAGTCTCGCAAAGCTTGCAGAACTCTGCTTGCAAACTGCATACAGAGAACTCTTATAACTTTTCTGAGGCAAAGAAAGATACTTCCCACTGGGCACAAACTGGTTAAATCAATGTTGTTTCAATGTAATTTGTCAATGTATTGTGACATGGAAAATATATTGGATTTGATAAAAGTCATCAATGTAAACTGTTGTTTTGATGGTGAAATTTCCACGACAGGATTATGTCACCATGGTAAGCAATTTTCAACATTGACGAACCTTGTATAAAATATGTTGAATTTGTACTTTTGAAACAACGTCAGATCTTCAACGGAATATCCACTATGAGAAAAAAACAGTAGGCAGGGCAGCACCTCCGACTGGAGAGTTGAACTTTCTACAGCTACCCTTTGGTCTCCCATCCAGGTTTTTAACCAAGCCCCGTCCTGCTTCGCTTTAGATATTTATTTGTCCGCCTAAAGTTAAGGCTATCTGACAAACTAATGTAACAGTATTGACTCAACTTTCAAATGAGTAACACATCCCTGGCCACATTGAGGTTACTGTAACAATAAATGTCTTATGTAATCATTGAAAGTGTGCATTTTCAACATAGCTTGCAAATGTCGCAGGTCTGTGGAGATCTTCACAAATGCTATAATAATCTTTGCAGAATCTCAAACGGCATTGACCACTTGTACCTAAATTATCTCAATTGCAATCCAGATCATTTGGTTGTACTATTAGATGAACCACAGTGATAACACATTCAATTGTATAAATAAACAAAATATCTAACATTATATTCAGATTTTGACATTGTTGTGTTTTTAAATTGTTGAAAGCGCAGTGATATCACATTTAGGTGACAACTAAACCAAAAATCAGACAGTGTCACAGGCATCTGAAGAAGAGGACCAAGGTGCAGCGTGGTTAGCGTACATATTCCTTTTTATTAGAAATGACGCCTACAAAAACAATACAAAACAACCGTGTCACTTAAGGGCTATGTGCCACAAACAAAGTTAACTACCCACAAAGACAAGTGGGTCAAAGGGCTGCCTAAGTATGGTTCCCAATCAGAGACAACGATAGACAGCTGTCCCTGATTGAGAACCCTACCAGGCCAAAACATAGAAATACAAATAATAGAATGACAGAACATAGAATACCCACCCCAAATCACATCCTGACTAAACCAAATAGAGACATAAAAAGGATCTCTAAGGTCAGGGCGTGACACATTTTTCATTTGAATTTGTTTTTGCTTTTTAGATAGTTGAAAGCATAGTGATAACACATTGGGAATTCAACTAACTTTTGACTATTTTTGAGTGTGTGAAAATAGGTTGTAATCTCATTCAACGTACCAACCAAATATTACCCAATTCTCCATGTTGAAATGAAGTGGTGTGCCCAGTGGGTTTGTTCTCTGGGGTTGAGGACGTACATGTAGTGAACATGTCTCAGCTCTGTAATCTCAGCTCACTACAGAACCGTGACAGTGGGGCACCTAGTGATATTAATTAGCTCAGTTATTCACTAGAGGAACAATTAATTATAGTAATGAATATGATACACTGAGCGTACAAAACATTAGGAACACTTGCTTTTTCCATGACATAGACTGACCAGGTGAATCCAGGTTAAAGCCATGATCCCTTATTGATGTCACTTGTTAAATCCACTTCAATCAGGGTAAATAAATAGGAGGAGACAGGTTAAAGAAGGATTTTTAAGCCTTGAGACAATTGAGACACGAATTGTGTATGCGGTGCCATTCAGAGGGTGAATGGGTAAGACAAAATATTTAAGTGCCTTTGAACGGGGTATGGTAGTAGGTGCCAGGCGCACCGGTTTGTGTCAAGAACTGCAACGCCGCTGGGTTTTCATGCTCAACAGTTTCCTGTGTGTATCAAGAATGGTCAACTAACAAAAGGACATCCAGGCAACTTGACACAACTGTGGGAAGCATTAATGAAAATGTACCAGCATCCCTGTGGAACTCGTGACACCTTGTAGAGGCCATACCCCGACGAACAGTGGTGGTAGGGTGTAACCTCAGGAGTAAATGTCAGTTGGCTTTTCATAGCCAAGCATTCAGGTTTCGAGAAAGCAGGTGCGGTAGAGAGTGAGAGTAGAAAACAGCAGGTCTGGGTCAAGGTAGCACGTCCGGTGAACAGGTCAGGATTCCATAGCCGCAGGCAGAACAGTTGAAACTGGAACAGTAGCACGACCAGGTGGACTGGGGACAGCAAGGAGTCATCAGGCCAGGTAATCCTGAGGCATGGTCCTAGGGCTCAGGTCCTCCGAGAGAGGGAGAGAGAATTAGAGGGAGCATACTTAAATTCACACAGGACACCGGATAAGATAGGAGAATTACACCAGATATAACAGACTGACTCTAGACCCCCGACACACTATTGCAGCATAGATACTGGAGGCTGAGACAGAAGGGGTCGGGAGACACTGTGGCCCCATCCGATGATACCCTCGAAAGGGCGAACCAGGCAGGATATAACCCTATCCACTTTGCCAATGCACAGCCCCCCCCCAACACTAGAGGGATATGCAGAAAACCACCAACCTACTACCCTGAGACAAGGTTGAGTGTAGCCAACAAAGAGCTCCTCCACCGCACGAGCCCGATTCCAATATGAACTGAACTGTGATTTCAGTTTATGGAGAAAAGAGTGCAAAATTACAGAACATCACACACAGGCTGCAGTAATACACATACAGGCTGTGGCTGACTGCTCATTAGATTGTTGTTGACTCATAGCCACACATTGCCCCCTGCTGGATAGATCCGATAATAGATGGATCAGATGCCACAATCGTTCAGATCAAGGTGTAGTTTACATGTATGCCTGTGTGTGAGGTGGGCCTATGGGTGAAAGAATAGCCTCTCACCATACAACTCACAAAACTGATTTAACATGATTTATTGAGCTCATATTAAGTATCCTTGGCTCGGTCTATACCTGTATCACAATTAGGCCTAGAATTTGTTTTTATTGACCATGAATAATTGTTTTTTATTGTCCACTGAACAGTAGCACATATTGCAGATTGTTGATTTGATCATTGATTAAATATAGTCCAACACAAGATAAACTATAAAAAATATATTTGTAATTTTAATGATTTTTTTTATCAGGACTATATGCCAAACGTTAAGGATAAAACATAATTTTTAAAGGTGACATTATATCCATGAAATGCATACATTTTGAATAAACTAAGTACAAATAAAATGTAGCCTAACCAGCTATTGAATTAATTGTTGTTTTTTCCCAATCAGCGCTGCACAATTAGCATATACCATAGTGTTGTTGCAATTACGTTCTAATTAAAGCTTTTCTATAGGCATAATGATTTATTTATTTTTATGGTCGGCGAGTTCAAGCATCTTTTAAAGATCTTTTGAAAGCACATAAAATTGCAAGCCCGGCCAAATATCATCCAACGTTCTTACACACCTTTTTTCATCAAATAGTTCGCATACTTTGTTGAGTCGTTCTTCAGATTAATCTAAGAAATAAGTAGGCTAGATAGGGTCTATGAAGATTTCTGTGCAGTCAATGTAGATCCCTATAGCCTAGTTGCCTAGCTACCCAGACTCCTTGCTCCGGCCTAACGAATCCCCAAACGAGTGGTAAGGCTAGTAGTACCTCTTCAGAGAGAATCAATCATATAGCCAAATCACATCTAGGCCTATAAAGATAAGCGCCAAGAGATAACCTAACACAATGAGACTAAATAGACCTAGCCTACTAAAATAAATAGACCAATTACATTTTGTTACTCGCATTTCATTGTAACGTGCAAGAAAAACTGAAAGCTACAGTGAAAGTGAGATTATAATGTTGATAACACTGATCAGTCTTATTGTCATGCGAGGACCATACAATTTTATCTGTGATGGGATAAAATAGGTTATAAATACTGTGGTTATAATTAGCCTATCGTATTGTACGCCTACTGTAGGCCATAACTCTGCGCCCTGACATTTTATTTTCGTAAAGAGAAGTTGGGTAAATTGTTGTCAGTTTTCTCGATTTCCTAACTCAGTGAAAAAGAGATTACTTTATTTTATGACGCGTCATCTAAAAAAAAGTGGCATGGAGTGATTAACTCGCGTGTTGTTTAGTCCCCATTAATCAAAGTGCAATGTTCAATTTCTAATCTGTTTAATTTAATGTCGCGGTTCCTTATCAGAGAGATCTCTAATTTACAACACTCAACGCAGAAGTATTCAAGTTTTCACGTTTCCCACTCAAAAGAGCCGTTGGTTTCGATACACAACCACATGGACAGTTTTAACCCTTTGAGCTGTCTGTTCTCCGGCTGATCACGCCGTCACTTCAAAAACCCGTGGCATGACAGAATATGCAAAGAAAGACACGGGGTTGTTATAATAGTTCTTACTCCAGCGGACAGCTGATTTCACCTGAGGTGTTCTCAACTGGACAAACTGGGAGAAGGAGCTCTATCCCACCTGTCTGTCTCAGCACAAGAGCTTTACTGATTTGGATTAACAGGAGAATACTACCTTGGATTAACTAACTTCGAATTATGGAAGGACTCACCCAGGCTATATTTTCTGTGCTTCTGGTGGATTTGTGCTCTGTGGTTGGAGCGGAGAATATCCCTGGGAACCGTGAGGCTTTCTTCCACAGAAGTAGTGGAGGTCACAGGGACCATGTTCATCACTCCAGCAGGTTCCCACTCTACATGATGCAGCTCTACCGGATTCTGCTGGAGGGAGACACATTCAGGGCGCCGCCATCTGTCTGCGCCGCCCCGACCAAGAGTGAGGACATCTCCCGTCTTCACGAATCTGACTCTGTACTCAGTCTGGTAGCCAAAAGTGAGTATCTTTATTTTGCAACACTTTTTAAGCACCAATTCAATTGGGCACACTAATTAAACGCAATGTAATGTTTTAACTATTAGTTCATTATAATAATCGAATTCACTCTCAGTTACATTTATTCAATAAAGAGTGATGTTTAGGCTACTAGAGCGCGTTTTGATTACTTTGCGCCTATGTGCTTCGCAATTTTTTTTAGCATGGGAACCTTATACAATGCGTATTGTGAAGAGCCTCTAGGCTATGGCACTTTAGCGCGTACTAGACCCAGGCTGTCAGAAGTGTGTCAGGAACGGAGCAATACACAATACGACAGTAACAACATTCTACTTTATTAACTGCTCATTGCATGTCAAAAGATGGCGTGTGAAAGCTGTCTGTGGGCAACAATAAAATAATTGACACTATCTGTGATTGATTTAATGAATGGGACAGTCTGATAGTCACAGAGGTGAGAGACATGCTTGCACACTTTCATAATCTGTGTCTGCTGTCTGCTTTGCTCAAATATTTTCTATGTTATCTCTCCAGGTTGTCATCAGAGCGGTGGGAGGTGGTCTGTCACCTTTGATGCATCCTCCATCTCTGCAAGTGACAACATCAAGCGCTCCGAGCTGCGAATCCGTCTGCCTACCTTCTCTGCCTCTGAGCATGTCACTGTGGACTTGTACCACTCCCAGAGTGGCCGCTGCTCCAGCCCGCCATGCCCAGAGAGCCTCTTCCTGGGATGCCTGAGGGCAGAGCCCAGCTCCCTGACTGCCACATCCAACTGGAGGGTGTTCAACGTCACCACCCTGCTCCGCTACTACTGGCTGCACCAGGGAGGCTCTGCACCTGGCCATGAAGAGGGAAGGGAAGTGAGAGAGAAGGGTCTGGAGAGTGTCCTGCACCCCACAGCCGACCGGGTCATGATGGTGGTCTTCTCCAAGCACCAGACAAAGAAGAGGGCCCCCACCCTCATCCGCACCGCTGAACATTCCAAGTACGTCACTCTGGACCGGGAGCGAGCTGGAGCTGGCCCTGCTGTCAGCGTAGAGGGAGGAAAGGGAGCCCGGCGCAGGAAGAGGCACGGGCTTCACCAGAGAGCAGGAGTGGCTGGGGTGGCCCCTGGCATGGCCCACACGGAGGAGAGGAAGGGCCCGCTGTGCAAGAAGGTAGACATGTGGGTGGACTTTGACCAGATAGGCTGGAGCGAGTGGATTCTTTACCCCAAGCGCTATAACGCCTACCGCTGTGAGGGCAGCTGCCCTACCCCAGTGGACGAGACCGTCACCCCCACCAACCATGCTTACATGCAGGTAAGACTACCAACATTACATTATCACTGCTGAAAATGTACATGTTTGAAATAGATTTAAAATAGTGCCATTGATTTGTTTCCCATTACAATATTGTATGATTTCCTGTTTGTGTGTGAGTTCACTTGTACTAACATGTATTTTTCTTCTCTTTCCAGAGTCTACTGAAGCTTCACAGCTCAGACCGGGTCCCGTGCCCGTCCTGTGTGCCCACCCGCCTGGCCCCTCTGTCCATGTTGTATTACGAAAACAGCGAGGTGCTGATGCAGCACTTTCAGGGCATGGTGGTGGACGAGTGTGGCTGCCACTGATCAGCGTGTCTGCCAACATGAGCACCCCATAGGCACTTTCCTTCCCAGAGAACATCACTCTGTACCAGTTTCTGCTTGGCCTACAGGCCTCACAAAGACAGCCGAGGTGCAAATGTGTGTGCTCACTCTGTGAGTGTAGACTCAAAGTTCATGGCTATTCTAGTAGGGCAGCTGCTGCCTTCAGCCATGCTAAACTATATGGATGTGATGGACACTGAAGCAGACTCTGAACACAAGCACTGAAAAGGATCAAGAGAATCACTCAAAAGGATTTTAAACTGAGATCTCCTGACTGCATACATGTATTATGCATAAGGACTCATGATTGAGACAATAGAGACAAATGTCAGTTGCCATTGTCAATGCTGACCCCTAGAGCGCTTTAATTCCACTGTGTGACTTGGTAATCATATGGTTTTAAAAAAAGAGTACATATTCATGCAAGAAGTATTATTTCATAAAGGACTAAATATCTGTAAAATGTCACATGAACCTTTTGTTTAATAAATCCTCAATTTATTTCAGTCTGCATCTATGGTTTTCACAGGACTTGTATTTTTTAACAACATGGGATCTTTTTGAAATCTGCATACTCTTATCTTATTTAATAGTAACACAAAAGGATTGTAAAAAGTATGTTTGTCTCTTATTAGTTCCTCTGGAGAAAAATTATTCTGCAAAATGTAGCCCTAGTTTTACAATCAGCAACGTATTACACGAATACAACTTAACTAAGAACCAGACAAAGAACAAGCCTGAGAACAGTATGCTTACAAAATGCTACTGGAGAAGACTCAAACATATCATTCAAATGTTTCATCTTTAAGACAGGATAATGACTAACAATTAGTAAATAATATTAAATCAATAGAGGAGAGATTGTATGTACATTTTTTCTCATCCTGAGCGATTAGAATTATGACTGCACATAATAATGCAGCACTTCAATAATGCAGTCTTCATTCATTTCAGTATGCTGTGCTGTTTCCAAAAAGACCGTTTAAACATGAGTCCCTCTTTCATTGTCATCCTCAAGGCTGCAGATCCAGCAGATCCATCAAATGGCTATATGTCCATTTCAAATTGAGCATCCTCCCCTGCAAAAACAAGATGAAAGCAAAAACATGATGAAAAGACTCATCACAAATGACACAATATCTCATAAACCTTTGAGCACACACACACACACTCACACCTAACCTTAGACTCTTACCTGCGCTCTTGTCCGCTGGGGGATTGTGGTTGTTGGGAGTCTGTTTGGGGTGGGCTGTGTCAGTCGTAGTGTTGTTTGAGAGGGGTTTGGTTACCCCTGGAATATCAGGAAGACAGGGAGGGGTGCATGTCAGAGGGGAGGTTTGACACTCCAGGAGGAACTTCCGGTCGTAGATGTTTTGTGTACCTGGGTGGGTTTGGTGGAGGTCGATCGACAGTGAGAGAGATCACAAACAGGGTTCTGTGTTTCACGTCATGGCAGCAGTGTACCTGTGAATGTGTTACTGACCCACATTGGATCTCTGTCAGGCTACAACAACCAGTCACCATTTATCTGTTCAGCTTGTGGCCAGATGAGTTAAGTGCCAACATTCCCACAACCTGCTAATGAAAGGGGATTGGTTAGAGACCATGCTCTGAGCTATATTCTTTATATCTGTTGTCTTTCACCTTGAAATAGGGCCTTAAACAAGATACAGAAACTTGTAATGGTTCACAGAGAAAGGTTTTAGCACTTTGAGTGTTTGTTTGGTAGCCAAGTGCTTGACAGTAAGTCAACATATTTCCATAGTGTGTCAATGGCAGTGGAAGAAAATATATAAATAGGATAGAAGTTTAGAGTGATAAACAAGGTGCTAATTAAGCATACATAACATTGCATTACATTTTTTGAAGAAAATGTCTGAAAGGATACATGCTGACACAGATTATAGGCCTACATTATCATTGGCCTATGCCTACTCATGAGGTGATGAAGAAGATCCGAACATAATGTTAAATTAGGCCTATTAATATAATAATGATTATTCTTATAATAACATAGTGTATTTACTATTATTATGATTGAGTTTCACATACCTCAGATCAAATCAAATTGTATTTGTCACATGCGCCAAATACAACAGGTAACACCTTAAATGCTTACTTACAAGCCCTTAACTAAAACTGCAGTTTTGTGAAAAAAGAGTTAAGAAAATATTAAATCAAGTAAAAAATAAATACATTTAAAAAAAAACACTATAAAATTACAATAATGACGCTTTATGCAGGGGGTACCGGTTAAGTGACCATGCATAGATAATAAACAGCGAGTAGCAGCAGTGTAAAAACAAAATGGGTGGGAGGTGGGGGGGGGGGGGGTCAATGCAAATAGTCCGGGTGGCCATTTGATGAATTCTTTAGCAGTATTATGACTTGGTGGTAGAAGGTGTTAAGGAGCCTTTTGGTCCTAGACTTGGTGCTTCGGTACCGATTGCCGTGCGGCAGCAGAGAGAACGGTCTAGGACTTGGGTGACTGGAGTCTTTGAAAATTTTTTGGGCCTTCCTCTGACACCACATAGTATATACTGTAGGTCCTGGATGACAGGAAGCTTGGCCCCAGTGATGGACTGGGCTGTACGCACTACCCTCTGTAGCGCCTTATGGTCTGATGCCGAGCAGTTGCCATACCAGGCAGTGATGCAACCGGTCAGGATGCTCTCGATAGTGCAGCTGTAGAACTTTTTGAGGATCTGGGGACCCATGCCAAATCTTTTCAGTCCCCTGAGGGGGAAAAGGCTTTGTCGTGCCCTCTTCATGACTTTCTTGGTGTGTTTGGACCATGATAGTTTGTTGGTGGTGGACACCACGGAAATTGAAACTCTCGACCTGCTCCACTACAGCCCTGTTGATGTGAAGGGGGGCGTGTTTGGCCCTCTTTTTCCTGTAGTCCACAATCATCTCCTTTGTCTTGCTCACGTTGAGGGAAAGGTTGTTGTCCTGGCACCACACTGCCAGGTCTCTGACCTCCTCCCTATAGGCTGTCTCATTGTTGTCGGTGATGAGGCCTACCACCGCTTTGTCGTCAGCAAACTTATTGATGGTGTTGGAGTCATGCTTGGCCCTGCAGTCGTGGGTGAACAGGGAGCACAATAGAGGACTAAGCACGCACCCCTGAGGGGCCCCCATGTTGAGGATTAGCATGGCAGATGTGCTGTTGCTTACCCTTACCATGTCCAGGATCGAGTTGCAGAGGAAGGTGTTTAGTCCTAGGATTCTTAGTTAGTGATGAGCTTTGTGGGCACTATGGTGTTGAACGCTGAACTGTAGTCAATGAACAGCAATCTCACATAGGCGTTCCTTTTGTCCAGGTGGAAAAGGGCAGTGTGAAGTACGATTGCTTCATCTGTAGATCTGTTGGGTCAGTGTGCAAATTGGAGTGGGTCTAGGGGTCATACTAAAGAGTGTCCTTCCTGGTGTTGTAGAATACTCTTGATGTATTCTTGATGGTGACACTGTGGGTGATAGGGATTCCCCAACTAGTAGTCTGACTCCCAGTACCTGAAGACATTCTTCGAACTATGAAGACAAACTACTAAACCATGCACTTCGTAAACAAGATCAAACTAGGCCTATAGCTGCTGACAGACGGCGAGAAAAATATGCATCTAAATGTCCCCGTTTTTCTTGACATTCAATCGTTTATGATCTGTCATAACTGGTTGCCCTCCACGTGCCCCTAATACCCGAACAGCAAGTGGCGCTCCTCAAAAAAATACTGCCAGGAGTGCCAGCTTTGATTGGCTGAAATACTGGAGATGTGTAAACCAAAGAAGGGAGAGGTTACAGCAAGTTGTAGATTTATTGAATCCTCTAACTGTCACACCCTGATCTGTTTCACCTGTCCTTGTTATTGTCTCCACCCCCTCTAGGTGTCACTTGTTTTCCCCAGTGTATTTATTTGACCATTCTGCCTGCCTTGACCTTGAGCCTGTCTGCCACTCTGTACCTCCTGGACTCTGAACTGGTTTTGACCTTTTGCCTGTCCACGACCATTCTCTTGCCTACACCTTTTTGGATTATTAAACATCTTAGACTCCAACCATCTGCCTCCTGTGTCTGCATCTGGGTCTCGTCTTGTGTCATGATACTGACACCCATGTAGAGGAATATAAAATAGCCTAGATAACTATGTAAACTGGAAAAAGGAAGATATCAATATCCCTGTGGGAGTACATGTATAGCCTATGTAGGGCTATACATAGTCTTTGAAACAAGAATAAGATCCACTCTCTGCCTGATAAATGTTTTGCACCAATGTAATTACCTTTATACCAGTGGAGGCCATCCTTCTAAGTGAATTTCATTTAAAAAAAAATTGTACAACATTTAAAAAGTTATAATTTTTAGATAAAACTATCCTAAATATAATCACTTCACCCAATAATTGATTAAGATACACTATTTTGCAATGAAGGTCTACAGTAGCCTCAACAGCACTCTGTAAGGTAGCACCTGGTGTGGCCAGAGGACAGCTAGCTTCCGTCCTCCTCTGGGTACATTGACTTCGATACAAAACCTAGGAGGCTCATGGTTCTCACCCACTTCCTTTGACTTAATTAACACAGTAATTATGACAACTTCCGGAGGACATCTCCAACTTATTAGAGCTCTTGCAGAACGAACTGACATGTTGTCCACCCAATCAATGGATCAGAGAATGAATCTAGTACTGAAAGCATAAGCTACCTCTAGCTAGCACTGCAGTGCATAACATCTGGTGAGTAGTTAACTGAAAGAGAGAGAAAGACAATAGTTAAGCAGTTCTGGACAAATGAATTTCTTCCTTAATGAAGGAAAAGCAAGAGAGAGATGAGAGGGATTTCATCATGTTTTTCACTTACTTAGCTAGCAAATGCGGCTAGCTAGTTTGGGCCTACTCAAACACCCTGCTCAAATACAGGGATACTATGTTAGCTAGCTGGCTATGACTATCCAACACAACACTGGAACTCTTCTAAGTCAAGGTAAGCTTTTGGTTTGACCAATTTATTGCCACCCGGACCCGCCGGTGTAAGTGCCAAACTGCTTACTGACTGTACACTGTAATGTTACTGCATGATTGTAGCGGATTTACTAACTCGTTAGTTCTATTAGCTATGTTGACTATGACTTTACTTTTAGCTAATATGGTGACAACGATGTAGGCTGTGTGTACCGGTTATAATATGGTTTGGCTTGGAAAGTTTGTTTTCGTCTGGTCACATACAGCTGATGTGTTGTGCATTGATGTCCACAAGCGAAAGGAAAAGGTGAGAGGAGGAGAGCACATAGATGTGAGAAGAAATAAAACGTACCTGCTATGAAAGTGTACTGTGTTTACACAGGATCAGGGGTGTATTCATTCCGCCGATTCTGATGAAAAACGTTTCTGAAATGGAAGTAAATGGAACAAAACGCCTGAAATTGTCTAATAAAAATGCTTGTTTGCAACTGTTGGACTAACGATTACACCCTATATCAGCTAGATGCAGGCAAGAGTGTGCAAGGCGGTATTGAATGTGTCACTATCTGTGCATGTGTCACTGCTTGTCACCTATAATCTTTCTCTTGACCGGTGTGGACCTACGTTGTAAACTTTCATTCATAGGCTAGGTTGTGGCAACCTCATGATGGGTATAAGGAAAATTAGAGTATCATGCAGTAGCCTAAACCTATCACTGTTACATTGAACTGGGTGAATAGAAAATTAATGACAGTCATCCAATATGCTGTAAAAGAAATACGGCCATGCTCATGAAAAAAAGAAATTGTCCTCCCTCATCTTAAACGGCACCACCGCTTTATACTGTACACATGCCCATAGAGTTACATTTCCAAACGTACAACAATTTACATTTGATTCTCAAACACATCAAAGTGTGTAAGACAACACACCAGTTATGTTCACATCTTTCTTTATTCATTTCTGTAAATGGTTGGAGCTGGTGTACATGGTAGATCATCTACACCAGGGATCATCAACTAGGATACAGCCGCGGGCCAATTTTTTCTTGAGCGGATGGTCAAGGAGCCAGAACATATTAAACAATCATTTGTAGACCGCAAATTGACCGCAAGAAGCCCAAACAGATATAACATTTGATTAAAACATAATAATTTCAAACCTTACTTACGTTTGTATATGATCACATATACAGTACCAGTCAAACGTTTGGACACAACTACACATTCCAGGGTTTTTCTTTATTTTTACTATTATTCTACAATGTAGAAAATAGTACAAATAAAGAAAAACCCTTGAATGAGTAGTTGTGTCCAAACGTTTAACTGGTACTCTATCTCTATTATGTGTGGGAATACTTTGGAACATATTTGCAAAATTAAAATCACTTGGAGCTGAATTGCTGGTGTTTCTACACGTTGATGTCCAACAAAAAAAATTCAACGTGTTTGGGCTCAGAAAACTGTGTGTGTGTGGGGGGGAGAAAAGAAGATCACCCGCAGGCCACAAGTTGGGGAACCCTGATCTATACATATCTTCGTGTCAGAATGAATCTGATTGAAACAAAGGTTGTATACATATTCATGTTTTTTTTCCCCTCTCTCCATGACAATAAAAAAGAAAAGTAAACAAGTTGAAATACCCACAAAGCCTCTACAGTCCCCATGATGTGGGCGTTTGCCTATAGTCTAGTTAATATGCTTAAAGAACATCTATAACAACTCTATAAGGGTGCATAGCATTCTAATTCAATATATTTTGTAATATATTTTCATAAAAACATTTTCTGTGCATGTGTGCAGTTGCATTCCTTAGTAGAGAGTAATATGATATTGCGTTAATATTGTCATGTATCCATTCTAAAGGAGTATAGGTGATCTCTATTCTTTGCAACAGTTAACAGTTAACCCTCCCATCAACCTCTTGAACACAGCAAGCACACGCACACGCACACACACAGGTGGAGTCTACAGTTCTCACAGTGCAAAGTGTTGTGGACCGGCTCAGTTTGATATTGGAAATGAAAAAATGAAAAACCTCTAAGCCAACACACAGTTACCCTTAATCTGAGACTCAGCAAACATGCTGATCATCAATTTTAAATACATTTCAGACTGTGGTCTCTATATTTCATCCATATCTGTTCTCAGTGTCTTGTTGTGGAAAATCTGATTGATACATTGATTGACTTATCCATTGCTGATTGAGAGTTTCACTTGTATTCATCATCAGCCTATTCAGACCCAAAGCAGCAACATAAGTCAATCATCTCCACTGCTGTTTAAACAGAAAAATGACCTGGAGAGTGGAGGCTCACCTGTAACCCATCTCACACACACACACACACACACACACACACACACACACACACACGGGATCCTGCTAGAACTGAAACCTGAGTTGAATAAGAGTGAACGATAAGTTATATCTGATATATGTGGCATAACAGATAAGGTTTCAATGTGCACTGATTGGCAGGTCTGTGATGTGTTACTAATCTATTCACTCAGTCATTCATGTGACAAAAAAATAACTGTACTATGAAGCAACGATCAATTATATAAATAATGATAGTAAAATGCCTTTGAGCACCTTAAATGAAATGTTGGGCAAAACTGCGAACTCGACAACATCATTCATTAAATCAGATGGCTCATGCATCACAAAAGCCACTGATATCGCCAACTACTTTAATGATTTTTTCATTGGCAAGATTAGCAAACTTAAGCCTGACATGCCAAAAACTAATTCTGAACCTACACATCCATGCATAACTGACCAAGCATTGTAATTTTGAATTCCGTAAAGTGAATGTGGAAGAGGTGAAAACATTATTTTTGTCTATCAACAATGACAAGCTACCTGGGTCTGACAAAATTGGATGGACAATTACTGAGGATGATAGTGGACGACATTGCTACTCCTATTTTCCATCTCTTCAATCTAAGCCAACAAAAAAGTGAAGAAAAAGTAATTCCGCTACCCAAGAATAGCAAAGCACCCTTTAATGGCTCAAATAGCCGACCAATCAGCCTATTACCGACCCTTTGTAAACTTTTGAAAAAAATAGTGTTTGACCAGATACAATGCTATTTCACAGTAACAACATATTTTCAGCATGCTTATAGAGAAGGGCATAAGGGCATTCAACATGTACGACACTTACACAAATGTCGCTATCAACAAGGCAGGTTCTACAGGCTACAGTTTTGTCGCACCTGGACTACTGTCCAGTCGTGTGGTCAGGTGCCACAAAGAGGGACATGCCACCAGAGGCAGAACAGACTATGGGAGGTGAACAGTACTACATAGTGTCAGTCCTACATGGAACTCTATTCTACAAGTAACTCGTGCATGCAGTAAAATCTGATAAAAAAAATGAAAACTGGAACAGCAGGGACTGTGAAGAGACACACACACATAACATATGCACTATACACACATGTACACATTGATTTTGTGTTGAAGATATGTGGTAGTACAATAGTGGCCTGAGGGCACACACTTAATGTGTTGAGAAATATGTTGTGAAATGTAATGTAATAATATTAATTGTATATAACTGCCTTCATTTTGCTGGACTCCAGGAAGAGTAGCTGCTACCTTGGCAGCAGCTAATGGGGATCCATAATAAATAGAAATACCAAATTCAGTGTATTTTTTTACTCCAGTTACAGTGGTTATGATACATATTATATTTTTCTCCGTAAATGAGTGCTACCACGAGATATTCATTCCCAAGATGCAATGGATGAAGTTAGCATATCCTGGATAATATCTGCTACGTTAAGTGCTGGACCAAACCATTTTCTGATTCAGAGGGGTTGGGTTAAATGCGGAAGACACATTTCAATTGAATGCATTCAGTTGTACAACTGACTTGGTATCCCCCTTTCCTTTTCCTTTCCCATTTCCTAAAGTATTCCCCTTTCCCCCCATACAACCGTTATGTAGTCTGTGATACCTCTTTACAACACCAGGTGGGAGTGCCACCACACTAGTACATCAACATCAATGCAACTAAGGAGATACCATTGTTGAATGACATTGGTGAATACATTGAAAGGATCACATTTGTGAGGGGAAAACCATTTGCATACAGTCTTGGATTGTACCTTTTGTATACATGCAAGAGAGAGAAATGCTTTTAATGCTACCATAATGTGCATATACAGAACACCCACCCAACCACCATATGCATACTGTATATACAGTACCAGTCAAAAGTTTGGACACACCTACTCATTCAATGGTTTCCTATTTATTTTTTTATTTCTCTTTATTGTAGAATAATAGACATCAAAACTATGAAATAACACTTTGGAATCATGTAGTAACCAAAAAATAAAAGTAGCCACCCTTTGACTTGATGACAGCTTTGCACACCCTTGACATTCTCTGAACCAGCTTCATGAGGTAGTCACCTGGAATGCATTTCAATTAACAAGTGCACCTTGTTAAAAGTTAATTTGTGAAATGTCTTTCCTTCTTAATGCATTTGAGTCAATCCGTTGTGTTGTGACAAGATAGGGGTGGTATACAGAAGATAGCCCTATTTGGTAAAAGACCAAGTCCATATTATGGCAAGAACAGCTCAAATAAGCAAAGAGAAACGACAGTCCATTGTTACTTTAAGACATGAAGGGCAGTCAATTCGGAAAATCTGAAGAACTTCAAGTGCAGTCGCAAAAACCATCAAGCGCTATGATGAATCTGACTCTCATGAGGACCGCCAGAGGAAAGGAAGACCCAGAGTTACCTCTGCTGCAGAGGACATGTTCATTAGAGTTACCATTCTCAGAAATTGCAGCCCAAATAAATGCTTCACAGAGTTCAAGTAACAGACACATCTCAACATCTACTGTTCAAAGGAGACTGTGTGAATCAGGCCTTCATGGTCAAATTGCTGCAAAGAAACCACTACTAAAAGGGAACCAATAAGAAGAAGAGACTTGCTTGGGCCAAGAAACACGAGCAATGGACATTAGACCGGTGGAAATCTGTCCTTTGGTCTGATTAGTCTAAATTTGAGATTTTTGGTTCCAACCGTCGTGTTTTTGTTAGAAGCAGAGTAGGTTAACAGATGATCTCCGCGTGTGTAGTTCCCACCATGAAGCATGGAGGAGGAGGTGTGATGGTGCTTTGCTGGTGACACTGTCTGAGATTGATTTGGAATTCAAAGCACACTTAACCAGCATGGCTACCACAGCATTCTGCAGCAATATGCCATCCCATCTGGTTACTGTTAGTGGGACTATCATTTTTTTTAAACAGAACAAGGACCCAGCACACCTCCAGGCTGTGTAAGGGCTATTTGACCAAGAAGGAGAGGGATATAGTGCTGCATCAGATTACCTGGCCTCCACAATCAGCTGGGTTGAGTTGGACCGCAGTGTGAAGGAAAACCAGCCAACAAGTGCTCAGCATATGTGGGAACTCCTTCAAGACTGTTGGAAAAGCATTCCAGGTGAAGCAGGTTGAGAGAATGCCAAGAGTGTGCAAAGCTTTCATCAACCAAAGGGTGGCTACTTTGAAGAATGTAGAATCAAAAATATATTTTTATTTGTTGAACACTCTGGTTACTACATGATTCTATATGTGTTATTTCATAGTTTTGACGTCTTCACTATTATTCTACAATGTAAAAACTAGTACAAATAAAGAAAAACCCTTGAATGAGTAGGCATGTTCAAAATGACTGGTACACACACACACACACACACACACAGTATACTGTATATACAGTTGAAGTCGGAAGTTTACATACACCTTAGACAAATACAATTAAACTCAGTTTTCACAGTTCCTGACATTTAATCCTATCAAAATACCCTGTCTTAGGTCAGTTAGGATCACCACTTTATTTTAAGAATGTGAAATGTCAGAATATTAGTAGAGAGAATGATTTATTTCAGGTTTAATTTCTTTCATCGCATTCCCAGTGGGTCAGAAGTTTACATACACTCAATTAGTATTTGGTACCATTGCCTTTACATTTTTTAACTTGGGTCAAATGTTTCGGGTAGCCTTCCACTAGCTTCCCACAATGAGTTGGGTGAATTTTGGCCCATTCCTCCTGACAGAGCTGGTGTAACTGAGTCAGGTGTGTAGGCCTCCTTGCTCACACACGCTTTTTTAGTTCTGCCCACAAATTTTCTATAAGATTGAGGTCAGGGCTTTGTGATGGCCACTTCAATACCTTGACTTGTGTCCTTAACTTTTCTAGGGTAAGGGGCAGCATTCTGAATTTTGGATGAAAAGCATGCCCAAATTAAACTGCCTGCTACTCGGGCCCAGAAGATACGATATGCATATAGATTTGGATAGAAAACACTCTAGAGTTTCCAAAACTGTTAAAATAGCGTCTGTGAGTATAACAGAACTGATTTGGCAGGCAAAAGCCTGAGAAAAATCCATTCAGGAAGTAGGTTTTTTTGTTGGTTTTGTAGTTTTCTATTCAATGCCATTACAGTATCCATTGACTTAGGACTCAAATTGCAGTTCCTATGCCTTCCACTAGATGTCAACAGTCTTTAGAAATTGTTTCAGGCTTGTATTCTGAAAAATGAGGGAGTAAGAACAGTCTGAATGAGTGGACCCTGCCGTGTCACAGAGCTTTTTCATGCGCGCTACCAGAGAGAGTGCCTTTCTTGTTTACCTTTTATATTGCCAACGTTATTGTCCGGTTGAAATATTATCGATTATTTAGGCCAAAAACCACCTGAGGATTGAATATAAACATCGTTTGACATGTTTCTATGAACTTTACGGATACAATTTGGATTTTTTTGTCTACCTGTTTTGACTGCATTTGAGCCTGTGGATTACTGAAGAAAATGTGTGAATAAAACGGTTTTTGGATATAAAGAGACTTTATCGAACAAAAGGAACATTTATTGAGTAAATGAATGTCTTCTGAGTGCAACCATATGAAGATCATCAAAGGTAAGGGATTCATTTTATCTCTATTTCTGACTTGTGTAACTCTTCTACTTGGCTGGTTACTGTTTGTAATGATTTGTCTGCTGGGCTATGTTCTCAAATAATCGTAAGGTATGCTTTCGCCGTAAAGCATTTTAAAAATCTGACACCGTGGTTGGATTCACAAGAAGTTAATCTTTAAACCTATGTAAAATATGTTTTGTTTTCTGAATTTTTATAATGAGTATTTCTGTATTTGAATTTGGCGCTCTGCAATCTCACTGGGTGTTGGCCAGGTGGGACGCACATACCCTAGAGAGGTTAAGCCATTTTGCCACAACTTTGGAAGTATGCTTGGTCTCATTGTCCATTTGGAAGACCCATTTGAGGCCAAGCTTTAACTTCCTGACTGATGTCTTGAGATGTTGCTTCAATGTATCCACATAATTATCCTCCCTCATGATGCCATCTATTTTGTGAAGTGCACCAGTCCCTCCTGCAGCAAAGCACCCCCACAACATGATGCTGCCACCCCCTTGCTTCACGGTTGGGATGGTGTTCTTAGGTTTACAAGCCTCCCCCTTTTTCCTCCAAACATAACAATGGTCTGTTCTATTTTTGTTTCATCAGACCAGAGGACATTTCTCAAAAAGTACGATCTTTGTCCCCATGTGCAGTTGCAAACTGTAGTCTGGCTTTTTTTATGGCGGTTTTGGAGCAGTGGCTTCTTCCTTGTTGAGCGGCTTTTCAGGTTATGTTGATATAGGACTCGTTTTACTGTGGATATAGATACTTTTGTACCTGTTTCCTCCAGCATCTTCACAAGGTCCTTTGCTGTTGTTCTGGGATTGATTTGCACTTTTTGCGCCAAAGTACGTTCATCTCTAGCAGACAGAACGTGTCTCCTTCCTGAGTGGTGTGACGGCTGCGTGGTTCCATGGTGTTTATATTTGCGTACTATTGTTTGTAGAAATGGACATGGTACCTTCAGATGTTTGGAAATTGCTCCCAAGGATGAACCAGACTTGTGGAGGTCTACAATTTGTTTTCTGAGGTTTTGGCTGATTTCTTTCGATTTTCCCATGATGTCAAGCAAAGAGGCATTGAGTTTGAAGGTAGGCCTTGAAATACATCCACAGGTACACCTCCAATTGACTCAAATGACGATAATTAGCCTATCAGAAGCTTCTAAAGCCATGACATAGTTTTCTGGAATTTTCTAAGCTGTTTAAAGGCACAGTCAACTTAGTGTATGTACATTTCTGGCCCACTGGAATTGTGATACATTGAATTATAAGTGAAATAATCTACAAGAAATGTGTGGAGTGGTTGAAAAACAAGTTAATGATTCCAACCTAAGTGTATGTAAACTTCCGACTTCAACTGTATATATCCCTCTGTGTTCTCCTTGTCGGATATTATTGCTGTGGCAGACACCAAAGTACATCAGCTGAGCCTGACCTGGCTTCTCATAACAACTAGGGCACAATAGATCAATTACTGTATGTGCATGTGTGTATTAGTGATATGTGCGAGTGTGTATAATGGTTATGTGTGTGTTTGTATGTATGCATGTATGAGGTGTGTGTGTGTGTAAGTTCACAGTACAAGGTACATGGGCTCAGGGGTCAGTGTTAAGTTGGGCGGTCACAGTGCTATCTGTCAGTATGTCCTTACTTGATTAGCTACGCCAGTCTCTAGAATCTCATCTAAACTTCCACATATACTTCCATCTCGTTCCCATAAATATGATTATCCACACTGTTCATTATGCCCCTATCTTCTTCACCCCCTAAAACCGAAAGCACAATCTAATGTGAACCATAAAATAACGAAGCCATGAGGTGCTACAGCCAAAGCAAACAGAGAGGATGAGAGAAAAAGAGAGAGAGAGAGCAAAGGTTGAAGCTGATAGGCTAGAGACATAAGTTGGAGCTACAGGAGTTGATGGAGAGGAGTGTGGTGTCAACGTATCGGAGGTGAGGGTGGTATGAGGGGAAGGGCACATCATGCTACTGTAAATCAGGGATGTGTTGGGTAAGTATCTTAGAGTCCACTGGCTGTCACACAATGCTATCAATCAACTAACCATATCTGAAGAAAAAAAACTTTGTCTGCGTAAAACAGGGGGAGAAAGTGATTCCCTATCAAAGTTAGACAAAATGGAACTGGGGTTGACAACACTAAAGAAACACAAGAAGCGCATTCACAAAGGAACGACGGCACAAGCAGACAGACGCTCACGAGCAGGGGAGAACAGTGGTTTTCTCATTCCCACACTGAGCACGCCGTGACATCACAGGAGCACCGACCAACCAGGACAATTCTCAGTGCCAAGCCTGAAGCGAGAGAACACGAGCAGTAAAGGTACACACACAGACACACATCCACAAAGCATAGAGAATATATCACATAGAATAACAGGGAAATAGGGTCCAAGTGAATGAAGCATTGGTAGGCTCAGCATTGGCTTCGCTGTATCGTACCAATCAGTTTTGGGAAAAAAAGACTTCACTTTTTTGGCTGTAGTGTTACCAGACTCAACTTGCTTACACAAACCACTCCCTTTTGGGGGAAAAGGTATCCTTAAACTCACCCCTGACCCAGTCCTGGGTCGGCCGTGTACCTTGTACCCCTTCAGTTTGTAGATAATGACAGTTCAAAGGTCATGCACCATCAGTCAATCATGCGGTTACAGTTGACAGGAAGCACTTTTTTGTTGCATTTTTTTGGGGGTGGATTTTGTCATGTTTTTCATAGAAAAAAAATCATGCTCTACTCTAGTTTAGTATCTTTTTCTTTAAAAAATGTTTACAAAACTACAAGTAGATCTCTGTCTCTTTTCCTCTTGCTGTGGAACTCCAGGGTCGTTCTGCAGATGATTTTGTGTTTGTATTTGTGGTTTGCAGATCTTAGTCTTTCTATCAGTCTTCATTCCCTCTTCTCTCCTCTCCTCTCAATCTTTTCCTCATTTCCCTCTGTTACCTGACTTTGTGTTTGTGGAGGATAGTTTGGCAGTGGATGTCGGGTCCTAGGGGACAGGAAAAAAAACAGAATTCAGTAAAAAGGGAATTGTTTTTTAAACTACTACAATCTCGTCACATTTAAAGAGATGGACAGAGGTATCCAGACAAGATGATGAAGTAACAAGTAACTGATGAAATAAAAAATGAACAACACCTAAAGATAACAAGTGATGTATTCTCATTCAGAAGTGGTGGAATATTATGTACACATACATGCTCTAATGAGAGCTGTCGGACAAAGATTCTTTCATCTTTCACTTTGTAACAGTATTTCAAAAGAGTAGTGTGCAGGGGTTGTCATTTACATTAGCCAGTTTAACTTCAACCCTCTCTGGTTGACCAGGGTCTGATGGACACTTCTAAAAGCATCTATCCAAGCACTGGAATATATACATGAGAGCTTATGTGTTCTGTACCTTGAGGACTGGGTATGTGTGTTTCAGTGTTTTACTCTCCGCAGACTGGTGCGCTTCACTGACTGAGCACCCTTCCTCACATCCACCCCCACCTACAGTACAGCAGGGAGGGAGAAAATACACAGAGGAGTTAACACTGATCTGTGTGATGTGTATTTGCAAGCATGTGTGTTTCTGTATGTATGTTTGTATGTGTCTATTTGTGAGTGTGTGAATCTACTTGTTGGAAATAGTTGTGCAGAAGAAGACAAACCAACATTTCTAGCGACGACTTTTCCATGTTCGTCCACAAACTGCTCCTCAGCCAGAAACTCAACAGCACAGTCCTCTTTATCAACATGAATCTGTGTCAAAACATCAGGATATAGCACATTAAATTACCAAAAGGCATTAGGACACAGGTTTACAAACCACGCAACACAACTTTATCCTATTAACCCTATTTCAGGTCATGATGTAGCATAACATCATCAAAATATTGATGGTTGGAATTTTGATGATTGAAACCAAATTAAAAGATTGTCCTATCTATCGCAGGCATGGACAGGAAGTCCCTTCTCCAGGCACAGGAAGCAGCAGGTGGTCAGTCGGCGTGACAACCTGACCTGGCCCCGCCTCCACTCATGCTCCCAGGCCCCGCCTCCTGATGATAGTAGCCCAGCCCCTTGTCAAAGGGCTGCGTGCCAAACAGTTGCCTGCACAGCATGCCCCATGTCACACACCGGCGTTAAGATAGCCTCCTGGGCTTCGCGTGACCCTGGTAACAATATCAGCGTCTCCACACTCTGCCGGGGCAGCCTGGGTGTCTGCAACCCCGCCCAGCCATGCAGGGAGTCCTTGTCGGGTAGGTATGGCTGGAATGCACTTCCTCCCAACACCCTGAGAGAGAGGGGGAGACAGGGACAGAGAGACGGAGTGGACAGAGGAGCAGAGTCAGAGTGACAGAGACAGAGGTGCGAGTAGGAAAGAGAACAAGACAGACAGACAAAATACACGAAAAAAGAATGCCATAATGTATTCATGGAATTGAGTATTGAGTATGGATTCAGTACACACATAGAGAGCAGGACTGTCTGACTAGACCAGTCTGAACCCCTGACTGAGTCTCACCTGTTGTCTCCGTTGTGCTCCATGGTTCGGCTCAGTCCTGACATCTCACACAGCTGGGCATAGACCTGCTGTCCTGAAACAACAGAAAGCCCTTCCTCTGAACTCTGCCCTACTCCTCCTCCTCCTCCAGTCACACTGCTGCCCGCCACTGATGCTGCTACCTCCACCCTCCTGCCCTCCGACCTCTGACCTCCCAGCTGGCCATTCAGGTTGACCTTTGGCACCGCACCACTGGCCCTCACCCTGTCCCTGTCTGCTGGCTCCTGCCGCACCTCTTCTACCTCCCCTTCCTCTTCCTCCTCCAGCCCCATGATGGAGCCACTGGCCCAGCTTGCCCCACTGCTGGGGCGCCCCAGGCTGAAGGGAAGGGTCAGGGTGGCCCCCTCTGAGTCATCAGCCCGGCTGCTGCCATCCAGGGATGAGTCCTCCACTGGGACCAGGGAGGGGCTGACCCCCGAGGGCCACACCTGCACGTCAGACATTTCCATCAGGATGTCTTCTTCGGTGGTGGCGATTGGGGCACACTCCAGGCCGGAGACCTCCTGCCAGTAGGGCTCAGCACCCAGTGGAGAGGGCAGGCTGTACTGCAAGGAGGCCGGGGAGAGCAGCTCCTCCTGCACCAGCCCGTAACCTGGGAGGGAGGCGAGATAAAGAGAGAGGGAGACTAACACAACGCAGGCACAGGGATGGGGGAGTTAGGGGAGGGGAGAGGTGGATTAGACATGGATGGGGGAGTAGTGGGTCTGTTTCTCTGCCCCATAGGAAACAGTGGGGCTCAGTCCTGTGTCACAATATGCTGGGTAAGAGAAAGTGACTAGATTTGTTTTCACTACTTCCAGTTCTAAGGAGGCACACACACTGACTGGCACCTTCTTGGAATCAGTAGTAGTGAAACAATTGTCTCACGTTCCATGAAAAACAGTGATTTTGCAGACCACTGATCTAGTGATATGTCAGTGGTTCTAATGGAGGCTGCATGGAAGGAAGCAGTTTTACAGTATTGTGACATATGACAGGATTTTCACCCTGAGAGCAGCAGGTGTTATATAGGGAATACAGGCTTAGACATGGAGTCTTATTTGTTGTCTGTCCATTGTCTGTGGGAAAGGGGTGAAGTGGTAGGTTTTCTTAATAAGTAAGAATGTGGAATGGCAGTTGAAACTGTCATCCAAGATATTAAGAGAGAGCAGGTGAGTGGGGTGTTTGGGGTATGTTGGGTTGGCACGATAATCAATACTACCAAATTATCACGATACGCATGTTCAATGATACCTGTGATATTGAATTTAATTGTGTCCATGTTTATCGCAATATCATTTTCATTGTTCTCAATTAGTTATTAGCAACAACATTTAGATTTAAACACATTCACCTTCCTGATAGGCTCCAATTTCTATTATTGTGATAAAAACATTTTATTGTGATACTATAATCATTGAGATTCAAATTCCATTATCGTTCCAAACCTAATCACAAGTGAGAGGGTCAGGCAGCTGCTGGGAAAATGACAAGTTACTTGCACTTGAACTCACCTTCACACACACATATGCACAAGTGCACACACACACACAGGCACACATACAAATACGTCTGTCTGTCTGTCTGTCTGTCTGTCTGTCTGTCTGTCTGTCTGTCTGTCTGTCTGTCTGTCTGTCTGTCTGCCTGCCTGCCTGTCTGTCTGTCTGTCTGTCTGCCTGCCTGCCTGTCTGTCTGCCTGCCTGCCTGTCTGCCTGCCTGTCTGCCTGTCTGCCTGTCTGTCTGTCTGCCTGCCTGCCTGCCTGTCTGTCTGTCTGCCTGCCTGCCTTAATAAATTAAGTCTGGCTTGATTTCTTTCAGAGTGGTGATGCCTACGGAGAATGGTTTAACTGTAAAAGTGCGTTAGTGTATGTGAGCGTGCATGTGTGTTTTTGGGATGCTATAGTGATGATGCAGTACAGAGAGAGTAGAGGTGAGGATGAAGAGGGGTAGAGGTGTTCTGAATTAAACGGATGTTGAATGATGATGGTTTATCTGGATTAGTCCTTACTGTACCTCCCAATTTAAAGACAAAAGTGTAAAAATAACATTACAACACATAGTGAAGCACAACAACTCCACATCGATTGTCAATTTACAAACACACAAATACAATGCACAGCACTGTCCACCTATGAACAACACACAGAGACACATGAAAACACACACACAGGTCACTGTACACAGGAACACACACACCCAGGCACACACACTCCTCCACGCCATCGAACACATTAGCTGGCACATAACATTCTAACAATGTATCTGTAACATTACGACAGCATTGTCATAATGACAAAGCTGTCATGTCATAGCTACATTATGTTTTAGAACATTAAGTGCTGTTCGGTCAACTTTGGGTTACAGCCTAGCATTAAACCAACACCATAGAATTCACAGAAACCCCACTGAGATTTAGGCAGTTAATACAGCATTTAAAACAAGTTTGACAAAAAAGCAGAGAAACAAGAAAAAGTCAAATACACATAAGGAAATAGTCATGCAGAAAGCATGCCATGCAAATACACAGTTCTTATTGCAAAACAGCAAACCTTTATTTTAATACCCCTCCACCCCACAACACATCAACACTGACCCTCCCAGACCTATAGAAACACACCCTTCCCTGTTGCGAGCCACAGAGAGAGGTACAGTGAGTCAGGCAGCATGCACATGTAGAGACACAGAGCTACATCGAGAGAGGAGGACAGCGTCCCCGCTTGACTGAACACGTGAGCACGGGAAAATAAGATGACAGGAGAGAGGAGAGGCCCAGAGGTCAATATGAGGTTAGAGGTCGGAGAGGAAAAGCTTTGAGGAGGAGGAAGAGGAGGGCGGCTGGGCGGCAGATATGACATGTCACAGACACAGAGAGAACGAGGGACAGACTTAGGAGAGACAGAGGGGAGTAACAAAGGAACAAGGTATGGAGGCCCAGAGCACACAAACTGTGTGCAAACTGTGTACTAGTGCCACTTAGTGTTCACCCCCCCCCCCCCCCCCCACACACACACACACACGCATATCTGACTCATCCATATACTAGACTAAAACATAAACACACAGAGGTAAAATGTATATTTTAGTCTTTCCTAATTAACTCAATGTGTAGAACTGTCATTTCAAATGATATACAGTATGTCTTCAAGTTGTGTTTATTTGAGGTTTTATCCTCCTATGATGTCATGTGAGAACCATCATGTTCAGGCCTAAAGCACGAGGTGTCAGAACAGTGAAACTGGAATGACGGCTGTCACCAAAATGCAATAAGGAAATGCTCACATTACATGCTCACATATCACTGGGTTATGGTGGAAATCGCACCCTTCCTCAGACGTGACTCAAAATCCTTTGAGAATCACCAGAAGAAATCAACCATGCAGCCCACTTACCCCTTGTGAAAAATGGGTGCCTAATAACTCGTGGCTTGTAGACTACAGGTGGACGACCTGTGTCCGTGATCTCTTGTGGAGCAACAGAGATAAGGTTCAATCTGTGTTACCCATACACTTGGGAAGAGTATTAGTCTTCTCATTGATCTTGTTTTCACCATTGACATTACTAGGGGCAAGTATGGTCTATTCATACTACTGATCACATTGGTGGAATGTGTGTGTGTGTGTGAGCGCAACTGTATGTGTGTGTGTGTGTGTGTGTGTGCACATCTCTGTGCATGTGTCTCTTACCATTGATAACACTGGGGGAGAGCATGGTGGAGTCGCTGTCGGCCAGTCTGCAGGCCCCATCCTCTGAGGCCCCGGCCTCTGCCTGTGGCTGGCTCTCCACTGAACTCACAATGTCTGAACGGTCAATGTTTTTGAGAGCCCCATACACACTCTCCACTGACAGAGGGAAAGAGGAAGTAAAGGAGAGGGAGAGGGCAGAAAATTGGGAAAGGAATGAAGAGAGTTGTGCTGGGGGACTGTAGTAAGACACAGACAGCCAGACAGACAGATAGAGACTCACTCTTTGCCCTCTTGCCCTCCCGGCCGGCCCACAGGTTGAGCAGGGCTGAACTCTGGTCCAGGAGGGAGTTAGGATTCTCCACCCTGATTCTGTTAATGTCATCCACACCAAAATGCAGCTCCCGCGCCAACTCTGCGAGGAAGAATAAATAATTAGGTCAATCAAATACGTATGTAAGTTTATCTTACCACATATAGTAGACTGCATACAGTATCACCCGTGTAGAGGAGCACTGACCTGCCCAGCTCAAGCCCAGCTGTTCAGATATGAGGGAGATCTTGAGCTCTGTCCTCTCCATGGCATTCACTGTAAAAAAAAAGAGACAACTTCAGAAACAGAACAGTCTCAGAGCTAAATATACTTTACAACTGTGTCTGACTCAGAACATCTACTGCAAATTAAATAGTCAATCCCGACTTTACAACTGAACACTGTAAACTGTATAAACAGTATAGAACAACAACTAACATTTTTACACAATTTTCCATGTTACTCATTAAAGGAGACCAAACTAACCACCAAATACCCAACAAATCAAACCCATTAAAATCAGTTGCTTTTAAAGAACATAATAGCAAACTTACCTTGACACATTACCCACAGAGTATAGTGTTTTGCCCATAAGATCCATGTGTGTTAGCAGACTATAGGCAGGGTAGGTTAGCGGTAGGTAGAGTATTGGAGGCATTCATTCAGACACCAGTCCATTCTGTTAGCGTAACATAACCATGAGGAACTGAGTTGCAAGTTAGCGGCGCTGTGCTTCACCATGTAACCAATGAGCACTCCTTCCTTTCTCTGCTCATCTACCATGGGCCAATCAGAGGGCTCCTCTGTGAGGACCCGCCCATTCCCAGCGCTAAGATAAATGCTAAATATCCGCCATGCTAACAGGACTGGTAGTGGAGCGACCAGCCCCAGGGACATGCAAACCATAAAAGGTCATTCAGTACTAATGTTACCAGAACTCTGGAAGGGTTCTAGTTTTCAATGGAGCTGTTTGGATATGTAGGTCTTAGCTAATCTTTGACACATAATCAATATAGCACCATCATCACACTGCTGTGTATTATGGGGCATAGTAGTGCAGTGCATCCAAGGCTCATGCGTGAACGAAATAGAGAGAGAAGTAGACTGGGAAGCAGGGAAGAAGGGGTGCAACATTCAGGCCCTGTCTCCTCCTGTATAGTGGGGAGAAGGCTTCTGGACAGGCATGGTATGACTTACCGAGACCGGGCTCGTTCAGCATGCTGTAGCGCTCCCTCAGGGCCAGTGGGGTCAGAGTTCGCCTGCGCTCCTCACTCCCCACAACCTGGATCGCACACAAGGGACACAGTCACAAAGCACACACACATCAGTGACTAGATATGGCTTCTATCGCTGAAATACAAGTAACTTCTCCCAAAGTTGTCTAATGATATGTTTGAATGTGGTTTATTGTATCTATGCTGCTTTTGTGACTATTACTTTGTACTGTACTATCTTAGTCGAGTTTGAGATAACAAAAATGCTTAAAATAGCACTGGGATGATAGCAGGACATCTAAATATTTGGTTAATCTTTGCTTTTAAAACCTTTCAAAAGTCTGTATTTCAGGTCTTTATTTCAGGTCTTTTTTAAGCCTTCAAAGCTCAACTGATCATTCATCAGCTGAGGAAGGTGCAGACAGAGCTCCCTAAGAGGTATTGCAACATCATTTGTTACGACTGAGAATCAATCAATCAACAGCAACATTAAAGAACCAATCAATCAACAGCAACAATAAAGCAAAAAAACACCCCATTCAAAATGTCAATTCAAATAATAACTGTAATGATATCTGCTAATGTAGAACGAAAATAATATATTTTTGTATTGGCAAGGTTGAGAGGGGTTGTGAGTGTGTAATGTTGGTAGTGGAGTGTGGTTTAGAAGGGTTAAAAGGGGTTGCATGTGAGTCGTTTAGTGGGTGTATGAGAAACTGTGTGTACCTTGACACAGGGTGGCATGGTGATGTTGAGGTTACACAGCACATGCTGGGAGTCCTCATACTTGGTAGACTTCCGCAGGAAAGAAAGGAACCCAGATGCCTCCTTATTGCTGTCTCTAACCTGATAGATACACAGAGACAGAGAAAGTGAGAGTGAGAGTGAGAGTGAGAGTGAGAGTGAGAGTGAGAGTGAGAGTGAGAGAGAGAGAGAGAGAGAGAGAAACAAAGAGAGTGAGAGTGAGAGTGAGAGTGAGAGTGAGAGTGAGAGAGAGAGAGAGAGAGAGAGACAGACAGAGAGAGACAGAGAGACAGAGAGCGAGAGAAGCAGGAAAACCAGAAGAGGTAGATTCGAGGAGGAGAGACAAGAGAGCGTGACAGAGGTAAGAGGAGCAGATATGAAGGATAAAGAAGAGGATGGGCAAGATGTTAGGGTGAAGAAGAATTGAAAAAAGAGAGGGGGAAGAAGAACAGAGCCAAGGAGGGAATTAGACAACCTGCAGTGTAGTGGGTCTGTCGAGCAGAAACACAGTGGGGAAGGGATGGAAGCAGTCCATAGGCAGGCGAGAGAGAGAGATTTACCTGCACATTTACCTGGGCGTCTGTCAGATCAGACAGTAACAGAGACCGTGAGAGAGAGAAAGAGAGACAGTGAGACAGACATACAGACAGGCAGGCCACAAGATTGGCAGGCAGGCAAGAAGGTGAAAGAGCTAAAGGACGTGCACACAGTTACAGCTAGGTAGAGTTGGTAGGTACACCACAGTGGAGAATACATCACAACACACTCGTCTGAGACTGACTGAGACGGAAGCGCACGTCACACTCAAAGCCACACAGAAAGACATACAGATGACACAGACAGATTTATTGGTAGACAAACACATGGCCGCACACGCAGACACATACCACAGACACACAAATAGAGAGGAACACAGACAGCCACACAGATAGAGGGACAGGGTGTATGTGATAGAAACATGTTGGTTGGAACTCAACACAGTTAAACAAGGAGAGAAAGATAGATTTGAAACAGTTTGAGAGATGGAGTGATTGAGATGGGAGAAGGTACACAATGATTGTAATAAACGTATAAAAAGATAAAGAGATAGATGGACGGGACAGATGTACACACACACACATGTAGATTGGATCAAAAGACCGACTGACTGTTGATTCAACACAAAACCTGTCTGACTAACATGTTAAATGCATAAACAGACAGTTTGACAGACTGACATGTCCTGGAAGGAATAAAACAGACTGACTGACAGAAGGACATTTCAATTAAATTGACTAGATCACAATTCCTATGCGAAAACATAGAGAATGAGTGGGAGACGGACCTTGACCGAGACAGGCAGTCTGTTGTCTCTGAAGGCTTGGAAGCTGAAGCTACGTGGCTGCTGAGTGGCCTTCCTCACAGGCACCAGGTTCCCAGAGCACTCCAGGTGCAGCGGCATGCCCTCCATCACCTTAGGGGGGCGACGGAGAGTCAGGGGAGAAAAATCCTCCATTGCCTTCGATGGATTATTTACACAAATGTCTGAGTTATGTGAATTTAAATGTAGTAGAACCTACTGACACGCACTAAAACCCTTTCCCCTGACCCCTGACCCTTGCCCCTTGCTGACCTCTATATCCCTGCTCCGTGCCACCTCGCTGAAGTTCTCATGCAGCTCCAGGGTTTTGTCCATCTTGTCGTCGGTCATGCAGTAGCAGCGTAGGCGGCCTTCGCGCGCCTCGTTCATTTTTGCGAATATCACAAACTTGGCCATGTAGGGCACTGCCATCAGCTCCCGGTACAGCAGGTTGGCGAAGGTCACCACCTCGGCCGTGCGAGGGCAGTCTGCCAGCCAGAACCTGGGCAGAGGATGAGAGGAGAGATGACGCACAGAGAAGGGTGAGGGATAGTCGTTAGAGAGAGTGTGTGTTGTGTTAAAGAGTAAAGGTAATGGAAAGTCAGGTGTTCCATATCGTCAGTGGATGGAACTATATATGGTTTGGCACAGGATAAGGTTACATCTGCCTGTATGCATTGGGTAAATAGTATAAGGGTGTTCTGCTTCATACATTTTGTATAACCTCTAAAGGAGAGTGCATGGCTGACTGTTGTGAGTGTGAATTAGAACACACCTTGCGGAGACGTTGGTGGTGAAGTTGGCGCAGTTGTTGGCGTACATCAGCTTGGTGGTGCCAGTTATATCCTCCCATTGGGCAGGTGCTGTTCCACCTGGGAGACAAAGGACTGTTTCATCTCTCTCTTTTTATACACCTCCACTTACTCATTCCCTCTCTTTCCCCTCAGAGACCTGCTTTTGTCCCCGTACCGCTTTCAGAAAACTGACTGGCTTGGCTCGTGATGCTTTTTGTTGGTCAGCACTAGTTCTCTCGCCTTCACCCCTGTCCTAACACTCACTTATGTTGGCAATGAACGCTATTGGCCATGAATCAGTTGTTAAGGGTATAAAGTAAACTCCACGCCGGACCGTACCAATGACACTGCAGAGTAGGCGCAGGCTGGTGGTGTCCCCCTCCCCAGCGTCACGTGGACTCTCCCTCCAAGAAGGGGGCAGTGGGATACGTAATCCGATTGGCCGGTGGAACTTGCGTCGTCGTGGCTCTACCGTGACCACTGGACTGAAGGTCGCTTGGTTACCAAGCTGTTGAGTTAGCAGCTCGTCTGGGATCGGCTGAGCCTGAAGAGGGAGAGGAAAGAAGGGAGAAGAGAAAGAGTGAGAGAAAAGAGAAAGGGATAAAGGAGAAAGGACAGGTGATGCATTAAAATGGGAGACAAAAATAGGAATAAATATAACAGAATTATTTTCGAACTTTCTGTCTCACATTACTCGCCCTCCGGAGCACAGTCAACAAACTATTATTAAGAAAAACTCACACATATTCAGACAACATAATACATAGTCCTACCTGAACATACTGAACATCTAACCAATGGACAAAAAAGTGCACACAATCATACTCACACATAAAACCAAGTAACATGCACATTTGAATATCAGTTCATCATCTTTGTCAGCATAGCAGGATTTAGCTCAGGGAACTGAAGTGTGAAGAAAGGCTGGATAAAGAAAAAAAGAAAAAGACAACATTCATACATGCAAAAATGCTATATGACAAATGCAGTGTACAACAAATTAGGCAATATGGGACACAGATTCAGCAAGACATAAAACAACAAACTGTGGTCATGGAAAAATAAAACGAATCCAGCTTCAGTATTTGGAGGTAGTCAGCATTCCTGAGTCCCAGTTTCTATGTGTGTATTCCATAGTCAGTTTGATGCATTAGTCAGCTGCATTGTTGCTGTGGTGCCAACCTTGCTTGTTTGGCAGGACAGACAGCACTGATTGAGTAAGCTAAACCGAGCAGCTACCTGCCAAGATGTCCCATTCAATCAAACTTGATTGAATACAGTCCTGGGACAGCTCTTTGTAAGAGCAGTGCAGAAAGCATTATTCACTCCTGCATGAAAACCCTGCATTTCCATAAAGTCCTCTTTAAAAAGACAGAACCTAAAGGAGGGATGTTCGGTGTCTGAAACTGCTGAACATCTCTCTGCTGCTCTCTCCCCTCCTCTTTATCTTCCTCATCCTCTTCCTCACCTGCAGCCCCAGCCGAACTCTCTTGGTGACCGCTGTCTCAGGGAAGATGGCCTGGACATGAGGGACCAGGTTACTGGTCAGCTGACCTCCCTCTGGGCCAATCAGGTCGCTCTCCTGCTGAACGCGGGACACCACAGCAAAGTAGAGGGGGAAGTCAGTGGAGATGATTCGGCGGATTCTCTTCTTCTCCAACTCCTCGTGACTCTCCAGGTCTGAGGGAGGGGTGTCAGAGAGAGAGGCATATGGATTAGTTTTTTGTATAGGTATGTTTTTGTGTGTATGTTGTTCAAATTATATACTGTAGACTACTTAAATGTGTGGTACATGTGAATAGTCTGTCCTTAGATAGACAGGATAGTGCATGAAGATGCAGCTGGCTCTGCTGTAGGGGGATGACATTTATCATTGTTACACTGACCTTCATCCATGCCATTCAAAATGGTCTCCAGCACCTCGTCGCCATAGCGATTGCGATGCTCCTTCCAGACAGAGCCGTTCTCACTGCGCAGAACCACCAGCTCCCGGTCCCCTCGACCCAGAGCAGCAAAGTGAGGAATCTCCACTATCACTGGCCTATAGAGACATTACCACTCTACATTAACATCCTATTATTATATTATTCAGGGCTTGATATGAACTTTTTTAGCCACTTGTAGGACTGATTTTGTACGTCCAAAAGCTCAAGCCACTTGGTCTGTAACACCATGTTTACATCATTGTATGATGCAAGGAACCACTTTACAAAATAAAATGCATTACTACCTTTTTTACCACAGAGAATCAGACAAAAATGTAGGCTACACTCTGCCTATTGGCTTCTTTGCATATTCAAGCCTGTCTCAAAATACAACACTGCCCCTTTAAGGCTCTCCTGGAGGATGGTTGGCTACCCTTGATAGCCTATAAAATTACAATTACAATCAAATGTGACCCATTTCAGGAAGCTAGTCATATGTCGCAAGTCACTACTTCACAGGAGAGGCATTTGAAAGTTTTTTTGTCAGAAATCCCTTCTGGAACATGTAAATGTTCATGTGCCTTAATCACAAACGTGTATGCCATCTGTAAATACAAATAAAATTGTTAAATTATGAGCCGAGTTGTTTTAGCTACAGATTGGCTGAGAAAATGGATGGGCTGGGCATGCCGAGAGAAGAGATCGGATTGGTCTGCCATGTAGCATGCTTCTGTCTATAACATGAGCTGATTAGTATGTGTAAATAATCCTTGCTACCACTGCTTTTCTGAAAGAGAAATGTCAGCCATGGAGAACTGCAAAAGTGTTGCCACTGCTTTCAACAACATTGCTGCCCTGAATTTAGCAGTTGCTACCGACATCAGTGGAAAAAAGTTGTGACGGACTACTTTCTGCAAACGATCACATTGAACCAGAGTGACTTGACACAACTCGGGCCAAACAAGTTGTACAAACAAAACGGAGTTAAAGGGGTTCCAGCCTGCCGTGAAGCGTTCATCCATGTACACGTGTAAGAGTCTAGATACATTTTCAGATGTTATACGTTTCTAATTTTGTCAGAAAGTAGTTTTCATTGCAGCTTAAAGTGTACTGTTCGCTAGCCAGCGAACATTATCTTGCTGGCTCGCTAGCTAACTTTACATGCATGATCTGTATAGTAATATTATTCGTATCTCAGAAATCCATTTGCATTGCTAATTATAGTCTAATGTTATCTAGCTAGCAAACATTGAACCTAGTTGGTAAGTTTCAGCTACCGGCAGATTCATATTACAGCATTTCATGCGTGGTGGCTAGCTATGACAAATCATTTTGTATTGCTAGTAGTATGGGTTGGGATTATGGTTAATTGTTTAGCCAGCTAGCTAGCTAGCTACATGTCTAAACAAAAGACTCCAGATGATTATATGACCCATCAAGTTAGCCAGGTGTATCTGGGGGTGATTATGGCCATCTATTTAAATTCATGGACTAGTCTAGCTCAGTCTAGCCACAGACAACTTATTTAAGTTGTCTGTGGTTTTTGTTCTCACTGTTCCTTTTCACTGTTATAATTTGCATGAGTTATGTTACGGGTCTTGTTTCCATCCCCCCTAGACTGCAGGGCCAAAGGGATTCGTAGCAATATTATAAGCCAACAATGCGCACACGGCTGTAAACTATGCGCAAACGTTCCAAAATGTAATTACCGCACGTGCGAGCGGTTTCATGTGACAGATGAAAATATCCTTTCGAAATGAATAAAGAGGGGAGATCTAAAGATGCATCAACTAGCATGGGTTACTAGGATTATGTAAGTAAAGGAAAGTTGATTTGAAAACCAATAGAACATGGAAAAATGCTGGTTTCAAAGGCATATTAAGCGTTTAAAGTAACTCCCTCAACATAGTCGTATTTTGTCAAGGCTACTTTGAAATTAGGTAAGACTTGCTTAAAAAAATGACAGTTTTTAGTCTGAAGCAATTAAGTTTATGGTTTTAAATTGTTTCAACATGCTGATCGCCTCTGCCGTCCCTAGGAGGGGTGAGTCACTTGAGTGGGTTGAGTCACTGACGTGATCTTCCTGTCGGGGTTGGCGCACCCCCCTTGGGTTGTGCCGTGGCGGAGATCTTTGTGGGCTATACTCTCTGTGGGCCTTGTCTCAGGATGGTAAGTTGGTGGTTGAAGATATCCCTCAAGTGGTGTGGGGGCTGTGCTTTGGCAAAGTGGGTGGGGTTAAATCCTGCCTGTTTGGCCCTGTCTGGGGGTATCGTCGGATGGGGCCACAGTGTCTCCCGACCCCTCCTGTCTCAGCCTCCTGTATTTATGCTGCAGTAGTTTATGTGTCGGGGCCTAGGGTCAGTCTGTTATATCTGGAGGATTTCTCCTGTCTTATCCGGTGTCCTGTGTGAATTTAAGTATGCTTTCTTTCCCTCTCTCTGAGGACCTGAGCACTAGGACCATGCCTCAGGACCACCTGGCCTGATGACTCCTTGCTGTCTACCTGGCCTGATGACACCTTGCTGTCCACCTGGCCGTGCTGCTGCTCCAATTTCAACTGTTCTGCCTGCGGCTGTGGAACCCTGACCTGTTCACCGGACATGCTACCTGTCCCAGACCTGCTGTTTTCAACTCTCTAGAGACAGCAGGAGCGGTAGAGATACTCTGAATGATCGGCTATGAAAAGCCAACTGACATTTACTCCTGAGGTGCTGACCTGTTGCACCCTTGACAACCACTCTGATTATTATTATTTGACCCTGTTGGTCATCTATGAACATTTGAACATCTTGGCCATGTTCTGTTATAATCTCCACCCGGCACAGCCAGAGGACTGGCCACACCTCATAGCCTGGTTCCTCTCTCGGTTTTTTCCTAGGTTCTGGTCTTTCTATGGAGTTTTTCCTAGCCACCGTGCTTCTACACCTGCATTGCTTGCTGTTTGGGGTTTTAGGCCGGGTTTCTGTACAGCACTTTGTGACATCAGCTGATGTAAGAAGGGCTTTATAAATACATGTGATTGATTGCTCAGACTCCAGATGGGTGATGTGCAGTGCAGAACAGGCACTATCAAGCCTTTAAACGTTAATTATCCTTCATCATATTTTTCAAACATGACACTAGTCTATATATATGTAATTAAAAGTCTCATTAAAGTTTGGCTACATTTTCTGGCGCCTCATGTCAGCATCGGTTTTGATATGAGGCTGTGGTCAATATGCATATCACCTACACTTTGACATGTAGGCTTTTTTATTAATGTATATGAAACATTTATTTGAAAATTGTTCCAATGTTTGCCTCTCTGATCCAATTATGAACGGAGTAATTGTTTGACATTGTGATTTTTGTGTGATTAATGTATTTGAATCTATTGTGATTAATGTATTTGAATCTATTGTGATTAATGTATTTGAATCTATTGTGATTAATGTATTTGAATCTACTGTGATTAATGTATTTGAATCTATTGTGATTAATGTATTTGAATCTATTGTGATTAATGTATTTGAATCTATTGTGATTAATGTATTTGAATCTATTGTGATTAATGTATTTGAATCTATTGTGATTAATGTATTTGAATCTATTGTGATTAATGCTCCTAAAAAGTTTTTGTTCCCCCTTTAAAACAATCGTCACTATCACTCTCCACTGGACATTGAAATGCAAGATCCCCACTGTCCCATCAAATACAGGGTGATTGACTGACATATAAACATATATGCACACAGTTGCACACACACTTACTCTAAGAACTGCATACTGGAGGGCCCCAGGGAGATGATACGGCTGGCCAGGCCCTCTCCCTCCACTAGTGGGGGAGGGGTGGTGAGTTTCTGGGGTTTGACCAGACGACAGGTGATACGGGTAGGGGCTGCACAGGTCCGAGGGGGGATGATGACACGCAGCCCGTGGTGTCTGCTGCCACGCATGGAGCCCCCCCGGGCATCCACCATGAAACTGACCAGGAACCTGAACAGCAACCAATGAGAACCACCATTATTGAGAGAATAACTATCCAACCGTGCTTCATTCAACATCATCCTGATCAAACTAAATCACAAAACAGTCATAATGACCCCGTAAAAGGGATGTAATCACACTGAATGGAAGAAATATGACGAAACCTGCAAATTCGTTATGCTGTAATGATTTAGTATCGTGTGTAATAGGGTGTACAGGTTTTGTAGTGCGTAAGCACTGTAGAGGGAGTAAACTGACCCTGTGTGTATAGGGCTGGCCACTGGGCTGACGTTGTCAGAGGTCTCTGTAGCAGGACTGCTGGGGATCAGAGAGTCCTCATCATAGTCCTTAGGCAGGGGGACAGGGGTGTGCTGTGGAGACAGAGGGAGGGAGAGAGAGAGAGCACCTTCTAATCATCAGCATTAGCAATTGCATTTGATGAGATTAATCTACCACCTGTTTCCAATCAAATGAATAACTCCTTTAAACATTACCCCCTCCAGCAGGACGGTCTCAGGGGATACGCATGGGATTCTGGGAATAGCAGGAGAGTATGGCCTACACCAAAAAAAAGAAAGAGATAAAAGAAGTGAGTGGGCCAAAGAGGAATATGGTGGAAAATCCTTTCCCTCACATTTCAGGACATTTCTTCAGATGACTGGACTCTGATGCACAACGTGTTCAGACCGACCCTGGCGCTGTCACTTACGTGGTACCCAGTCCACCCTCAAAGTCTCTCAGGGTCTTCTTAGGGGACAGGAATTCATCATCCTGGTCCTTGAGGTCGTCAAGCTTCAGGTGGCGAGCACCATCCATCCCCAGCAACTCATCACCTGCAGAGCACAGACAGACAGACAGACAGACAGACAGACAGACAGACAGACAGACAGACAGAGAGACAGAGAGACAGAGAGACAGAGAGACAAGTCAATAGAGAGTCTACACTGTCACATTAGCCACAATACCACTACCCACTGCCGCCCACCACCCATCCATTTCCACATATAGTAACATCACCAAGCAGTTTCAGATCAATCAAAGCAATGGAGTCAAACCGACAACAACCAGAGCCCATGGAGACCAATGGAAAAACAAGACGATTGACAACACAGAATAGAACACACACTGCATGGTCCCCAGTATGGCACCTGGTTGGTTACAGCTTTAGTGAGCATGCCTGTTAGAGATTGGATTTCTGTATGGGAGGGAATGCCTTGGTTACTGGAAAAGGTTCATATAACTACAAGCCGTTACAGAGGGGTATACACACAGTCAACATGTTTTTGCTGTTCCTTGAGTGCTTCTCAGCTGGAGTTGTATCTGTGTAATTAGTCTGTTGATCAATTAAGCACTGCAAGACTGGACCCGTCAGTGGCAGAACGGTAAAGGACAATGTCATGACCACATCACATGCCAATAAAACACTGACATTGTTGTTACATTGAGCATAGAGGAAGAGAGAGAGAAAAGAGAGGGGAAAGAGAGAGAGAGAAAGAGAATAGGATAGCAGGAAGAATGTATGAGAAAGTGAGAGAGTTATAAAGAGAGATTGATAGAGAATAGAGAATGAGAAGGTTCTTGCAATGAAGGCACAATTGCACGAGCCACCAGATGACCGGACAAAACAGAGAGACGGACACAGTCCTACCTAATGTTAGCGCTGCAATGCCTACAAAACAAATGGAAAAAGGCATTGTTTAGGCTAGTCATATAACCACTAGGCAGGTGGCCTAGTGGTTAGAGCGTTGGACTAGTAACGAAAGGTTGCAAGATTGAATCCCTGCGCTGACAATCTGTCGTTCTGCCCCTGAACAAGGCAATTAACCCACTGTTCCTAGGCCATCATTGAAAATAAGAATTGTTCTTAACTGACTTGCCTAGTAAAATAAATAAAAGTTTCAGTCTCATGGCAGTGCTTGACCTTTTTCCCTAGTCTTCGGTCCTCTGCCATGACACTGAACCGGGGCTGACAATCACAAGACACACAGAAGTACTATTTCTGACAGAAAGCCTTACGAGCTAAGAATAAACGTGTCTCGGGAGTGCACCAACCTACCCTCATCCTCTGAAACGTCCAATATCTCATCCACTGTCTCAGGGAAACTCATCCGATGTTTCTCTGTGGTGATCTGGGAAAAGTCAAGAGAAGGAGAGAGAAAGAGTGCTATCATCTGACATGCTCAAATACATCATTCCAGTTAAAATGTTATTGTACTGTAGGTCAGAGATTCACAGAATACACAAACCCACTAGTAACCATGTGAAGTGCTGCTCACCACGGAAACAGCCTCCTCTGTGACCAACTTCAGCACATCAATGACAGAGATGTAACCCAGACGCTTGGCGATGCCCAGAGGAGAAGTCCCATTCTAACACAGAGAACAGAGACAGACAGGAGACACACAGATCAGACACCAGAAGAAGCCTGTAGATGGAAGCATGATGGAAGGAGAGTAGAGGAAAGCAATGAGGGGATAATGTGAAGAAGTGAAGAAGAGAATATATAGTAAAAGCAGATATAGAGGAGAAGGGTGGAATGGAGGGATGAGGAAAACGAAGAAGGGTGTGTTTACAGTGGTGATGTCGTTGGGCTGGGCTCCGTGTTTGAGCAGCAGCGTAACGATGTCAGTATGACCCTGCTGGGCGGCCTGATGCAGGGGAGTGTAGCCCACCTAGAGAGGGGCGTGGAGAGGGGTAGCATAGAGAGAGAGAGAGAGAGAGAGAGAGAGAGACAGAGAGAGTTTGAGTGCTACAGTAAATGCAAGATTGCTGACATTGACAAGATGTTATTCAGTATAAATTCCATGTCCAATCTAATGTAATTGGAGTGAAGGCGGAAGTGACGTGAGGCAGGGCAGAGCCACACTAACAGGTGCCATGTGTAAGGAGGAGTGTAGCAGCAGCGTCTCACTCTGGTCTTGCTGTTCACATGAGCCTGCTGCTGCAGGAGGAACTTCACCATCTTGATGTTGCCATAGTGACAGGCCACGTGAAGCGCTGTGTAGCCCATCTGAAAGAGAGATGGAGAGCGAGAGAGGGAGGGAGAGAGAAAATAGTGAGAGTTGGCAGTGTTTCAATGGCCTCATTACTACCTCATTATAAACAGCTTGGTGGCTTTGTTGTACCAGTCCTAGCAGTAAAACATATTTGAGAGTGTGGATGCTGTATGAAAGTATTGGATATGACATGTCATCATAGTGTGTGGTACATTATACTGCTTATACTGAACCCCACTCTACTGAATGTAACAAAATGTTGCACTACATTATAAAACTGTTCTGTTTTTATACTCTTTTATGAGGTGTGTGGTTGATATCATATGTATGCCTTACCCGTGAGGCTGCGTAGACTGATGCCCCCTGTTTGACCAGGGTGTCTGCTATCCCTACGTGACCTTCCTGGGCCACCAGGTGCAGAGGGGTCAGTCCATTCTGATAGACACAGGGGGAACAGGAGGCTGTTGGTCAGTCTGTTCACTAACCAGCTCTGAGTCAGTCTGAGTCACAGTGGACCGTCAAATATGTACCACAGCATGCATGCTATACAAGAAGGTAATTACAGTAACCGGTTTGACACAGTGATGAAAACATCATGCTCACTTTATCTTACCATAGGTCTATCAAACCCTGTGTAACTTAGCTAGCTATCCCTGAAAGCTTGCCTCAAACCCTGCTGAGGTCAGAGATGAATTTTTCCTCTCTCTAGTCCAGTACCTTGTTCCCCAGGTTGACGTTAGCCTGTTTGGAGATGAGCAGGGCCACCATGTCCGGCTGGCCCTCCTGGGAGGCCAGGTGGAGGGGCGTGACCCCCTGGAGGGACTCAGCGTTGGCAGAGGCTCCGTACTGCAGCAGGCAGCCAGCCACCTCCACCTGGTTCTGCTTGGCTGCAATGTGCAGGGGAGTGTAGCCATTCTATAGACAGACACAGGGGTCAGCAGGGGTAATACACTGGATCATCAATGGGTGGGTCATATTATCATACTGTACAATGATCCTGAAAAGGGGGGGGGGGGGGATATACAGTGTAGTAATGCGTGTGGTGTGTGTGTTACATTGTTCCTCTTACCCGGGCAGTGCTGTGTGCGTTGCCTCCCTTGCTAACCAGCAGCTTGGCCACCTCCAGATTGTTGTGATGGACGGCCACATGTAAAGGAGTCAGGCCATTCTGCTTGGACACACATACACACACCTACTGTCACTAGCTATTGAAATCACAGAATATCAGCCTGCCTTTGTGGGTGCATAACGTTTCTAAAATGGCGGGACACAGTGATTCCTTTTGGGCTGTGATTAAAGACGGTCAGTGCTAAAAATGTAAGATTTATTTCTTACTTGGGTCACAGGAAAGGTCCATAAGCTTTAGGTGGGTCACAGCATTGAGAAGTATGCCTAACACTGATAAAAAGCACAGGATAGTCCATGCTGTGTTGCAGTGTTCTTCATACCTTTCCAGCCGCATTGGGGTTGGCTCCTCTCTCCAGCAGCAGCTCAACCACATCCACCTTGCCATACTTACAGGCCACATGGAGAGGAGTGAAGCCTTTCTGCTTGGACACACAAACACAGATTCAGCATGATCAGGAGAATTAAAAGAGGTCAGGTGTGAAGGGATTAGGATTGAGATTGAATGAGTTTGAGAGAGAAATGGGGTTAGAGAGAACGAGAGAGAGAGAAAGTGAGAGAGACATAGAGAGAGAAAGAGAGAGACAGAAAGACAGAGAGAGAGAGAGAAAGAGAGAGATACAAAGACAGAGACAGAGAAGAAGTCAGTAAATTAAAGGAGAACCTTTGTCATCTTGGTTTGTTGGGCCGCCCCGTCCAGGAGGATGCGGCTGGTGTGGGTGTGTCCCTCGCGGGCGGCGATGTGTAAGGGGGTGTGGCCAGCGGTGGTAGCAGAGTCGGGATTGGCCTTGTGCTCTAGGAGCAGCTTGACCAGCTCCTTATGTCCCATACGGGCCGCACAGTGGAGAGGTGTCTGGTCATCCTAGAGAGACAGGGATGGAGAGAAAGAGTGAGAGTGAGGAGAAACAGAGGTTGGAATGATAACTGTATTTAGCGAGCAGTAACAGTGAGGTATTTGTGCAGTGTATGGTGTTGTAGACTGTAGTTGAAGAACAGTGAATGTGTGAATGTGAATTCCAGCCAGGACAAAGTTTGTTGTAAAACATTATGACGTACATACAGTAGATGTGGGCAGTATGTATGGTTGCATGACATTGTGTACAGTACCTTAGCCTTGGCATCCACCTGTGCTGTGTTCTGCAACAGGAACAGAGCCACCTCACAGTGGCCTGCCCTGGATGCCATGTGGAGGGGCGTCTCCACTTTCTGTTACACAAACCCAGGTCAGAGGTCACATAGCCTGTCACAACCACTCTGCCATTAAACACATGACTATGCTATGTAATATCAATAACACACATAAAATATCACCTTATACACACAGAGAACAGGCCTTAGCCATCAAATTGTTATTAATGCATGGACCAGATACCAATCCATCTACCATAACCTTCGCTGGTATTCATTTCAACAAGTTACTACTAGTCAATCAGAGTGTGATGGAAATGTCCCCCCCGTGTCAGGAATAAAGGTTATAAACTGGGTTCTCTCACCACATTGGAGGCGTTGGGTGAAGCTCCTCTATGGAGCAGGTTCTTCACGATGTTCAGGTGCCCCATGAAGGCTGCTACATGAAGAGGAGTCAGACCAGACTAATGGGAGAGAGAAACAGGGGGCATATTAAGAGAGAGGAGAGTTAAGGTTTAATAACAATTCGTCACCATCACGCTTACATTTACACCTCCAGATATTTTGTAATGACAGAATTGACACCCAACAATAACAAAAAGTACAGCTTGTCCTGAGATCCACAACAAGTCCCATTGCTCTTCAAAAGAGTGTTATCTCACCTCTGTGACGGCCTCCAGGGAGGCAGAGTGTTTCAGCAGAAGGTCCATGGAGCGCATGTGGTTCTTCTTACAGGCAATGTGGAGGGGAGTAAACCCATTCTGAACACAATAGGAACACAGACCAAAAATGTAGCAAATTCAGCATAGGGTTGCGTTTAGTATGCACAAAATGGGAGAACACATTCAGAAATGGTACTGCCTGTACTCCAATAATGCTTATTCGTATCTCATAATGTTTTCTACTCTTTGTGCCTGCTGTACGCAACCCAGTTATAAAGGTTCAGTAAACCAGACCAATGGACATCTCCAGTACACCTCACACACTAAGCACCAGTATACAGAAATAGAAGGACACTTAGAAGAGCTGCTGACCAGTGCACGTGCGTTGGCCTTGGCCCCCTTGTCCAGCAGCACTTTGGCCATGCGGTGGTGACCACAGTGGGCCGCCACGTGTAGAGGGGTCAGGTGGTCCAGCGTGATGTCATCGATCTCAGCGTTGTACTGGAGGAGCTGCCTCACACAGTCCATGTGGTCTCCCTGGGCTGCCATGTGGATGGGGGACAGGCCATTCTGGAGGAGAGAGAGGGAGGATGTAAAACCGGGAAAGATATGAAAGGGAAACAAAGAGAAGAGCAGTGTAAGACCTTTGAGAGAAGAAAGCATCTATAAATTCATAATACTGAAATAAGTGACGCGTCAGCGTAGTTGGCAGAGGATCATTTGGCATTGGTTACTGCTAAAATTGCAAGTGAGTGTGATATCGTGCCAAAGTGGCCTTAAGGGTGTGATTTTGTGCCAAAGTGGCCATAAAGTATGGCCCTTTATTTTCTCTAGAGTGGGCCACGAGAGGCTTCTGGCTGACCTTGGTCTTGGCATGGATGGGAGCCCCCAGGTCCAGCAGGAGATCGATGATCCTGACATGACCGTTCCTGGCCGCACAGTGCAGAGGGGTCAGCTCATCCTAAATAGATGGAAGGAGCCAGGTAGGGTCCAAAAGTCAAATGGCAGAAAGAAGAGGAGGAGGAGGAAGAAGAGGAGGAGCAAGTGTAGGGTTACAGTACCTTGGTCATGGCGTCTATCTGGGCCCCTCTGTCCAGCAAAAGTCGAACCATGATCGCATTACCCCTCCTGGAGGCTATGTGTAGGGGGGTGATACCATTCTGGGAAAGGGGAAAGAACAATTTCTAAATCAATTTAATCAAAGACTCTCCTGTTAGGAAATGGGGTCTTTGAGGGACTATGTTATCAATGTCATAGTTAAGGCAGTAGCGGTGAGGGTTAATGGACTGACCTTGGGAGTAAAGTTGACATTGGCGCCTCTGTTTATTAGCAGTTGGGCCACACTCAGGTTCTCATAGTGAGCCGCAATGTGGAGAGGAGTGAAGCCAGTCTACAGATAGAAAAAGAAACAGAGAGACAGAGTGAGAAACAGAGAAAGAAAGAGAGAGAGAGAGATAAAAGAGATAGAGACAGAAAGAGAGAGAGACAGAGAGAGAGAGAGAAAGATAAAGAGACAGAAAAAGAGACAGCGAGAGATAAAGAGACAGAAACATATATATAGAGAGAGACACACAGAGACAGAGAGATAAAGAGACAGAAACATATATATAGAGAGAGAGACACACAGAGAGATTGTTTTATCTTATTTTCATAATCCATGTTTGCTGGCAGCTTTTTTGTTTATTCATGTAATCACTTTTGCTGCTATTGTTTTTCTCCAAGTCAACACAACAGTGTTATGACTGATTACTTCAGCTAACGACATCAGCATATTAAGGCTTAATGAGTCATCACAGTCACACGCACGCACGCACTCGCACTCACACTTGCGCACAGACACACACACACACATACACACACACACACACACACACACACACACACACACACACACACACACACAGAACAGTACCTTGCTGAGGACGTCAGGGTTAGGGTCGTTCTGCAGCAGCACTGCGGCAGTGCGTGTGTCGTCGTTGCGTGCAGCGATGTGCAGGGCAGGCAGACGGACCTTGCCCTTGGTGCCATAGTTGATGAGCAGGGCCACCATGTTCTCATGACCCTGCTGAAGAGCCACCGCCAGTGGCGTGAACCCATCCTGACAGACAGGGTGAGAGAGGGGAGGGAGCAGAAGGGAAAGAGGGAGGGGTGGCCGGGGTAAAAAGGGAGGAAGGGGGAGAGGGAAGGACAGAGGGAGAGGTATCGAGGCAGTAAAGTAAGAAGGGGTAAAGAGGAGGAGGGGAGGGAGAAGGTAAGCAAGGTCAACGAGAGACAGCAAGGGAGTAGGAGGAAAAGAGGGAGAGGGGGAAAGGGAGACAAGCCAAATGATAATGGAGGGGGTGAGAGACGGGTAAGTAGAGGGAGAGCAAGAGAGAGAGAAAGAAAATAAAGATAGTGGCAAATTTGAGACAATGTACATTGACATTACTGTAATAGAAAGATGCGAGAAAGTTAATGTAGCATTGTCTATTGGACTGAATCCAATACACATCTGAGAAACAACTAAATGTCTGTTTGCTCTGTGGGCTTTCACTCACCTCTGTTGGAAGGCTCTGATTGGCTCCGTTCTCTAGCAGAAACTTTACTACATCTAAGTGGTTCTCTTGTGCAGCCATGTATAGGGGACTGAAGCCTTTCTGTAAGGAAGAGGCACATTGGTGCATGGTTACCAGCAACACACACAAATATACATGCACACAAACACCCCCCCCCCCCCCCCCCCCCTTCCCAGGTAACAGTAATGTGCAGTATAATGTCCCGGATGACTCACCTGTGACTGGGAATTGACGTTGGCTCCATAGTTGACGAGCTCAGCCACCACTCTCTCCTGGCCTGCCAACGCAGCGATATGGAGGGCAGTGTTCCCTTTCTGGAGGTGACAGACACACATACACAAACACTGTTTCATTAAGGTTGTGAATGACTGGCATTAGTGCCACATTAAACAAGGCTGGAGTGGCATGACACAGGAACACAGGGAGCTATGTTGTGACATGGTTATGTATTCGCTCGTACACACACACACACACACACACACACACACACACACACACACACACACACACACACACACACACACACACACACAGGGAGCAGAGAGCAGCCTAATGACCAAAATCTCTAGTTAAAAAGCTTCATTAACGAAACACAGCTCAGAAATAATGAGTTATGACTTATTAGATAGATATGTGTTAGATTAAACTAGATATATGTTTACAGGCCAATCAAATGAGCGGAATAAGTCATAAGCATGTGTTTAAGCTTATAATACATGTGGTGGATCCTGTTTGTAAACATCCTGTTATATAGCTCGCTGGTGAATATCTCAATCAGAAGTCAGAGGTAGGTGCTATGCATCTGTTCTGTGGTACAGTATGTGAGTGGAGTCCTGGTAAGCAGTGAGCAGTGTGTGAGTAGTACCTTAGTTGTGGTCTCCAGGACAATGCCAGCGTGTAGTAGCCCCAGGACCATCTTGACGTGGCCTTCTTTAGAGGCCAGATGCAAACCGTTGAGCCCATTCTGCAGTGACAGCCGTGGAAATGAGCAGTAACCACACAGAACCATCAGAACAAATCGTCAACCTACAGAGCGAGCTCCAATCAAATCTGTCAGCCTACAGAGCGAGCTCCAATCAAATCTGTCAGCCATCTATAACATGGATTTCTGAGCAGTAGACATACAGTACTAAGAATAACAAGCAGAGAAACGCAAAACCCACAGTGGTTACAGAAGCAGCACGAAAATATTTCAGAACATTAACAACCTTAAGACTGTTTCAGTTGGGTCTCAAAGGAAGCAGAGAGCATGGATTTATTTCAGGCTTGTCTGGGTATACAGCTGCAGAATCAGACAGTCTAACAGTACAGTCTGTGCCTTTCTCTGCTCTGCCAGCCTGCAGTACCGTGACTGGCCACAGTTTGCAAAGCACACTGGTCCCTCTCTTGCCCTCAAACTGCAGTGTCACTCAATTCACGCAGATAACACCCTCACTGGGGAGACAAACACACATGCACGCATGCGCAAACGCACACACACGTAAACAAGTGTGTGAATCACCGATGTGTTTCTGTGAGCTGGCTGGAGTCTGCTGGATTGTAGATAGGGCAGGAGCAGGTTGGCAGGCTGACATGTACATTTTCTAGAACAGCAGCAGTAGCACCAACTTTTAGCATAGCTATATGCTCTACTTCAACTCCAATCCAAATTTTAACACATACAGTATACAAAACATAGAAAATGTGTATGTCTACATACACACCACATACCCACATACAGTGCATTCGTAAAGTATTCAGACCCCTTGACTTTTCCCACATTTTGTTATGTTACAGCGTTGTTCTAAAATGGATAGTTTTTTCCCACTCATCAATCTACACACAATACCCCATAATGACAAAGCAAAAACTGATATTTAGACATTATTGCAAATGTATTAAAAATTTAAAAACTAAATATCACATTTACATAAGAATTCAGACCCTTTACTCAGTACTTTGTCGAAGCACCTTTTGCAGTGATTACAGCTTTAAGTCTTCATGGGTATGACACTACAAGCTTGGCATACCTGTATTTGGGGAGTTCTCCCATTCTTCTCTGCAGATCCTCTCAAGCTATGTCAGGTTGGATGGGGAGTATTGCTGCACAGCTATTTTCAGGTCTCTCCAGAGATGTTATTGTAGATCGGGTTCATGTCCGGGCTCTGGCTGAGCCACTTAAGGACATACAGAGACTTGTCCCGAAGCCACTCCAGCGTTGTCTTGGCTGCGTGCTTATGGTCGTTGTCCTGTTGGTAAGTAAACCTTCGCCCCAGTCTGAGGTAGGCTTTCATCAAGGATCTCTTTGTATTTTGATCCGTTCATCTGTCCCTCAATCCTGACTGGTCTCCCAGTCCCTGCCGCTGAAAAAAAAGCATCCCCACAGCATGATGCTACCACCACCATGCTTCACTGTCGGGATGGTGCCAAGTTTCTTCCAGACGTGACGCTTGGCATTCAGGCCAAAGAGTTCAATCTTGGTCTCATCAGACCAGACAAGCTTGTTTCTCATGGTCTGAGAGTCCTTTAGGTGCCTTTTGGCAAATTCCAAGCGGGCCGTCACATGCTTTTTACTGAGGAGTGGCTTCCTTCTGGCCTCTCTACCATAAAGGCTTGATTGTTGGGGTGCTGCGGAGATGGCTGTCCTTCTGGAAGGTTCTCCCATCTCCACAGAGGAAGTCTGGAGCTCGGTCAGAGTGACTATCGGGTTCTTGGTCACCTCCCTGACCAAGGCCCTTCTCCGCCAATTGCTCTAGAAAGAGTATTGGTGGTTCCAAACTTCTTCCATTTATGAATGATGGAGGCTACGGTGTTCTTGGGGACCTTCAATGCTGCAGAAATGTTTTGGTACATTTCCCCAGATCGGTGCCTCGACACAATCCTGTCTTGGAGCTCTATGGACAATTCCTTCGATCTCATGGCTTGGTTTTTGCTCGGACATGCACTTTCAACTGGGACCTTATATAGACAGGTGTGTGCCTTCCCAAATTGTGTCCAATCAATTGAATTTACCACAGGTGGACTCCAATGAAGTTGTAGAAACGGTCACGATCGTCATAATGAGCTGACCAAGGCGCAGCGTGAGTATAGTTCCACATATTTTGAATCTCCGTGAAATAAACAAAACAATAAAGAAACAACGAAAGGTGAAGTCATGACGTGCACACAGGCAACTAAACACAAACAATATCCCACAAAACACAGGTGGGGAAATGGCTACCTAAAAATGATCTCCAATCAGAGGCAACGATAAACAGCTGCCTCTAATTGGGAACCATATTAGCACCAACATAGAAATAGACATACTAGAACAACCCCTAGTCACGCCCTGACCTACTACACCCCCCCCCCAAAGGTGCGGACTCTGTCTTCTACACTGAAGCCAAATAGGGAGGGTAGGGGGGGGGTGATTACTGTCGGTGGCGGCTCCGGTGCAGGTCGTAGCCCCTGCCCAGACCCCGGACCTGGCCATGGCGCCGGGCTGAACACCGTGCCTGGATTGGGCATCGGCGCAAAGGAGGGCTCCGGCCATGGAGCTGGACTGGACGCCGTGCCTGGACTGGGCACAGGCGCAGAGGAAGGCTCCTGCCCTGGAGCGGGACTGGACACCGTGCCTGGACTGGGTATCGGCGCAGAGGAGTGCTCCTGCCCTGGAGCGGGACTGGACGCCGTGCTTGGACTGGAAACCGGCGCAGAGGAAGGCTCCTGCCCTGGAGCGGGACTTGACACCGTGCCTGGACTGGGCATCGGCGCAGAGGAAAGCTCCGGCCATGGAGCGGGACTGGACGCCGTGCTTGGACTGGAAACCGGCGCAGAGGAAGGCTCCTGCCCTGGAGCGGGACTGGACACCGCGCTTGGACTGGAAACCGGCGCAGAGGAAGGCTCCTGCCCTGGACGCCGTGCTTGGACTGGAAACCGGCGCAGAGGAAGGCTCCCTCCCTGTAGCAGGACTGGACGCCTTGTCTGGAAGCTCCTGACCGTTGACCGTCGCTGGTGGTTCCGGACCGTTGACCGTCGCTGGAGGTTCCGGACCGTTGACCGTCGCTGGAGTTTCTGAACTGTTGACCATCGCTGGAGGTTCCGGACCGTTGACCGTCGCTGGAGGTTCCCGAACTGTTGCCCATCGCCGGAGGTTCCGGACTGTTGACCGTCGCCGGAGGTTCCGGACTGTGAACCGTCGCCGGAAGCTCTGGACTGTGAACCGTCGCCAGAAGCTCTGGACTGTGAACCGTCGCCAGAAGCTCTGGTCTGTGAACCGTCGCCGGAAGCACTGGACTGTGAACCGTCGCCGGAAGCTCTGGACTGTGAACCGTCGACGGAAGCTCTGGACTGGGAACCTTCGCCGGAAGCTCTGGACAGTGAACCGTCGCCGGAAACTCTGGACTGGGAACCATCGCCGGAAGCTCAGGGCGAGTGCGGGGAGCTGGCAAAGGACGTACCGGACTAGGGAGGCGCACTTGAGACCTGGTGGGTGGAGCCGGCACAGGTGGTACCGGACTGGTGACACGCACTTCAGGGAGAGTGCGGGGAGCTGGCACAGGACGTACCGGACTGGGGAGGCGCACTGGAGGCCTGGTGCGTGGAGCCGGCACAGGTTGCCCCGGACTGGTAACACACACTTCAGGGTGAGTGCGTGGAGCTGGCACAGGACGTATCAGACTGGGGAGGCGCACTGGAGGCCTGGTGCGTGGAGCCGGCACAGGTTGCACCGGACTGGTGACATGCACTTCAGGAAGGGTACGGAGAGCTGGCACAGGACTCACCAGACTGCTGACAGGCTCTTCAGGTCGGATGCCGTACAGAACACACCTACATAACATTTATCTCATCTCTCTCTCTCCCAACTTCTCCATCGCCTCCCTGACGGTCTCTGTCTCTGGCTCTTCCCAAGCTCCATGTGACCCCCCCCCCAGATTATAATCTTGGGGTTTCTTTGGCAGCGGACTAACGACATGCTCTTCAGCCCCCCTGCGCTGCAGCCTACTCCTTGCTAACCCCTCTCTCCGGTATCCTTCCTCACATTGTTCCATCGACTCCCAGGCGGGCTCGGGCACTCTCCTCGGCTCGACCGGCCACCCCTCGTGCCCCCCCCCCCCCCCCGCCGTGGTCCCCGGCGTCGTCGCTGTCCTTCCATGCTCCTTGGCGACTCCCGCCAAGGAAGGGTCTCGTGTCCTCCCATGATTTCCTCTCATGTCAAAAACACCTTCTCCTCCATGGCACGCTGCTTGGTCCTTGCGTGGTGGGATATTCTGTCACGATCATCGTAATGAGCGGACCAAGGAGTATAGTTCCACATATTTTTTATGTCCGTGAAACAAACAAAACAATGAAGAAACAACGAAACGTGAAGTCATGACGTGCACACAGGCAACTAAACACAAACAATATCCCACAAAACACAAGTGGAGAAATGGCTACCTAAATATGATCCCCAATCAGAGGCAACGATAAACAGCTGCCTCTAATTGGGAACCATATTAGCACCAACATAGAAATAGACACACTAGAACAGTCCCTAGTCACCTACTACACCATAGAAAACCAAGAGCTCTCTATGGTCAGGGCGTGACAGAAACATCAAGGATGATGAATGCACCTGAGCTCAATTTTGATTCTCATAGCAAAGGGTCTGAATACTTCTGTAAATCAGGTATCTGATTTTTATCTTTAATAAATTTGCAAAACATTTCTACTTTTTTTTTTGTTTTGTCATTATGGGGTTTTGTGTGTAGATTGATGAGGGGAATTAAAAAAAAAAGATTTTAGAATAAGGCTGTAACATAACAGAATGTGGAAACAGGGGTCTGAATACTTTCCGAAAGCATACACACATGCAGCAATGAATGAACACTAAAGCACACATCCTCATTTGTATGATAGCTCTACCTCTGATCCTAGCCTTAGCCAGTAGTGGTATTATTATAGTGGCAGTATTATCTGGTGTAGAGATTGTGGAATTAGTTTTATTGTCGGCTTGGTGCCATGGTTGTTTCTGTGAATGGTGCTGAGGGGTTGCAGTAGCAGGCTGCAGGCTGTCGGCTTACAGAGTGGGCGTGCATTCCCCAAGCTGCCCTAAGTGGTTATGTGTACAAACTGAACTCCCTTCCATTCACCAAAGTACTGATGAAAAATACATAACACATTCACTTCCACTTAAGCTAGCGTTCACTCACAAACATCTGTATGTTCAAAACAGAAACTAAAACTACATGCTTAGCTATTCTTTACATGTGATGTTATTTAAACATTGTGCTTCTCTCATGATGCAACAAGGTGCTATGGGACAGATTGAGGAGCGGGGAGGAGAAGAGAGATAGTCTGGATATATGGCTAATTATATATATTTCTTAATTAAGGTTGTGAATGTCTGGCATTAGTGCCACAGTAAACACGGCTGGAGTAGCATGACACAGGAACACAGGGGGCTATGTGGTGACATGGTTATACATGCGTGTGCGCACACACACACACACACACATCTATAATATCATCTTCATAAAGTCTGATTAAATAAATGTTTTACGAGACAACACATTAACTCTCTTGCCTAGAGACCCTGTGTACCAGACAGTGACCTTGGGCAGCTTGAGGAATCTCTGATGTACCTGATTGGATGTGTTGATGTCTATTCCATTCTTGATGTGGTCCAGAGCCTTGTCCAGGTTCCCTGAACGGGCCGCACGGAGGAAACTGGTGGCAGCATCCGCCTGGAGGGGAAGAGAACACAATCAGAGATAGACAATGACAAAGATAAAGATAGAGAGAGAGAGAAGATGTGAGAGACAGAAAATTAGTCTGGTTGTACATTCCAGGGCTAACACGAGGCAAAAGAGTTCACATTAAACCAATTCTATTTTCTGAAAAAATGAAAAACATAGGCATAACAGTATAACACCTGCTTGGTCATCCATGATCTACAATAGTAGGTCAGAGACATTCTTCAATATCAGTCTGTTCTTCGAAACGACTCAGTATTCTGCTGTCTGAGAGTCTAAAAATGGCTGACAATCCAAAAGTGGTGAGGCTGCCCCTCACTAGGAGTTTGGCAGCTATCCATAGCAGAGAACATGCTGTCTGACTTATAAAGCCGCTGTGAAAGTGATGTGTTCACCTCTGCCACCATGATCAGCCAGACAGGGAAATTCTAACATGGCTGCCTAATACTGTAGTCCAGAATACAGTCTCCGCCTTGAGGACAGGTATTATATAGATTCTATACAGTGCGCCTACTCACCTCCAGCCACACAGCAACAGAGGGTTTTACATGGAACCAAGAAAGGTTATCCTATGGGAACCCTTTTGGAACCCTTTTTTCTAAGAGTGTAGAAGACATTTTCCTCTGCTCTTTGCTTCTCTTTCCCACCCATTTCTCTCTACCACTCCCCTCTATCTCCTTCCTGTTTCTCCCTGCGACCCATCTCTCTACATCCCTTTATCTACCTTCTCTTCTTTTCCTTGTGGCCTTAACATTCTCTCTCTCTCTCTCTCTCTCTCTCTCTCTCTCTCTCTCTATCTCTCTCTCTCTCTCTTTCTCTCTCTCTCTCTCTCTCTCTCTCTCTCTCTCTCTCTATCGTGTGCAATCCCAGTGGGAGGGGGTGTAAGCTGCTCCTTTCTCCCACTCCCCCTCTCCTCGCTCTCTCTCTTCCTCAGTAATGTATGGATGATGGATCCAGGCTGAGGTCTTCCCAGCATAAAACTAACACTATGCAGTGTGTGTATTTTCATTCAGTCTCAGGTAATGTGTTAGATAAGCTGCTATTACCAAGATAAAATGTGTCCTCCCTCATACACACTTCATTTGTACAATTTAAAATCTATAAATATGGGGCCCCCCGGGTGGCGCAGTGGTTAAGGGCGCTGTACTGTAGCGCCAGCTGTGCCATCAGAGACTCTGGGTTCGCGCCAAGGCTCTGTCGTAACCGCCCGCGACCGGGAGGTCCGTGGGGCGATGCACAATTGGCCTAGCGTCGTCCGGGTTAGGGAGGGCTTAGCCGGTAGGGATGTCCTTGTCTCATCGCGCACCATCCTCGAGTAACATTTAAGACACCTTATAGAATGGACCAAAGAATTCTGAATGTTCTGGAGGCAACGAGCGGGTCCTAACTAGGTGTACCTAATAAACTGGCATATATTGGATTCACATCTGATATGCATGATCAGTTCCACCATTTTAAGGCTTTTTCTATTATCTCATGACCTACAGTAACTAAGGGGTAGCCTGAGAGTTAATATGATCTACAGTTGAAGATGGAAGTTTACATACACCTTAGCCAAATACATTTAAACTCAGTTTTTCACAGTTCCTGACATTAAATCCTAGTAAAACTTCCCTTAGGTCAGTTAGGATCACCAATTTATTTTAAGAATGTGAAATGTCAGAATAATAGTAGAGAGAATTAATAATTTCAGCTTTTATTTCTATCATCACATTCTCAGTGGGTCAGAAGTTTACATGCACTCAATTAGTATTTGGTAGCATTGTCTTTAAATTGTTTATCTTGGGTCAAACGTTTTGGGTAGCCTTCCACAAGCTTCCCACAATAAGTTGGGGGAATTTTGGCCCATTCCTCCTGACAGAGCTGGTGTAACTGAGTCAGGTTTGTAGGCCTCCTTGCGCGCACATGCTTTTTCAGTTCTGCCCACAAGTTTTCTATGGGATTGAGGTCAGCGCTTTGTAATGGCCACTCCAATACTTTGACTTTGTTGTCCTTAAGCCATTTTGCAACAACTTTGGAAGTATGCTTGGGGTCATTGTCCATTTGGAGACCCATTTGCGACAAAGCTTTAACTTCCTGTCATGCCCGTCGTTTAAATAAGTGGACCAAGGCGCAGCGTGAGTAGAGTTCCACATATTTATTATAGTGAACTTCCAAACAACAACAAAGATTAACGAACGTGCAAATACGTAGCGCACATAGGCATTAACTCTAAACAATATCCCACATCGCAGGTGGGAAAAGGAACACACTAAGTATGATCCCCAATTAGAGGCAATGATATTCAGCTGCCTCCAATTGGGAACCATACTCACTCACCAACATAGAACTAAAATAACTAGAAAACCCCCTAGTCACGCTCTGACCTATTAAGCCATAGAGAACCCAGAGTGCTCTCTATGGTCAGGGCGTGACACTTCCTGACTGATGTCTTGAGATGTTGCTTCAATATATCAACATAATTTTCCTCCCTCATTATGCCATCTGTTTTGTGAAGTGCACCAGTCCCTCCTGCAGCAATGCACCCCCACAACATGATGCTGCCACCCCCGTGCTTCACGGTTGGGATGATGTTCTTCGGCTTGCAAGCCTCCCCCTTTTTCCTCCGAACATAACGTTGGTGATTATGGCCAAACAGTTTGATTTTTGAGGACATTTCTCCAAAAAGTACGATCTTTGTCCCCACGTGCAGTTACAAACTGTAGTCTGGCTTTTTTATGACGGTTTTGGAGCAGTGGCTTCTTCCTTGCTGAGCGACCTTTCAGGTTATGTCGAAATAGGACTTGTTTTACTGTGGCTATAGATACTTCCTCCAGCATAGTTTCCTCCTGCATCTTCACAAGGTCCTTTGTTGTTGTTCTGGGATTGATTTGCACTTTTCGCACCAAAGTACGTTCATCTTCACGAGACAGAATGCGTCTCTTTCCTGAGCGGTATGATGGCTGCACGGTCCCACAATGTTTATACTTGCGTAATATTGTTTGTACAGATGAACGCGGTACCTTCAGGCATTTGGAAATTGCTCCCAAGGATGAACCAGACTTGTGGAGGTCTACAATTTGTTGTTCTGAGGTCTTGACTGATTTCTTTTGATTTTCCCATGATCTCAAATAAAGAGGCACTGAGTTTGAAGGTAGGCCTTGAAATACATCCACAGGTATACCTCCAATCGACTCAAATGATGTCAATTAGCCTATCAGAAGCTTCTAAAGCCTTGACATAATTTTCTGGAATTTTCCAAGCTGTTTAAAGGCACAGTCAACTTAGTGTATGTAATCTTCTGACCCACTGGAATTGTGATTCAATGAATTATAAGTGAAATAATCTGTCTGTAAACAATTTTTGGAAAAATTACTTGTGTCATGCACAAAGTAGATGTGCTAACCGACTTGTCAAAACTATAGATTGTTAACAAGACATTTATGAATTCGTTGAAAAACTAGTTTTAATGACTCCAACCTAAGTGTACTTCCGACTTCAATTGTATGTTTTTTTACCACCTTGTCATCTTAGACCTCACCCTCTGTTCTGTGAGTTGACGGAGGACATTTGGAAGACTTATGTCACCGAGTCAAGGTTCCCCTGTAACAAACCAGTATTATTCTACATGTAGGATGTTTTCACATGCGAAGCCTCATGCTGCAGCTCTGAGTGCCCATGCCAACTTGTCGGCAAATGTTCAGCATTTTTATGCTCCAATTTTCACTCTGCGGCCTTCGGCCATTTTTTTTATGGGATTTCACAGCTGTTGATTGACACGATGGATGTTTCTGCTCCTTCTAAGTAGGCCATATGTGAGCAGAATACTGAGGATAATGTCTCCAGCCGACCGGCTCCCCCAGTCTCCATCAGTCTCTGAATGGATTGATAAGTGCATCTATGATCTTCAATGTGTGTTTCTTAACATGATTGTCTGAGGCAGGAGGGGGGGATAAGGGTCAATCAATTCTAGTGTTTGCCCATAATTGTGCTTGAAAGTGTGTGTGTGTGTGTGTGTGTGTGTGTGTGTGTTTTCATATATTCCTAGAAATGGAAATGACTGCAGAACTGCTTTGCAATCACAATCAGTCAACTGGTGCTTGTGCTTACGCTGTGAGGCACAAATCGATTTTCCTTCTCATGTCCCTCTCTCCACCTTCCCCGCCATCCCTTTCTCCATACTCATTTCCATTCCCCTCTCCCGCTGTCTGTGATATGCGGTCAGTTTAAATCAATGCATCCCAGCCCTGTCTGTTCATTTGTAATTATCATATGCAGTCAGTGCGTCAATTTTACTCAGTAATTAGATCCTCAAGCCAAACATGGTGATTTACACTCAGCACGCCGCCTTCCCATCGCTCACGTGCCCCCAGCCCTCTCTGTCTTTATCTAATTTTCCCTCTTGCGCTCTCTCTCATCTTCCCTGGCATGGCAGGCTCCTCGCCTCATTCTCTCACGTCCTCCATCTCTCTTCCCTCCCTCCTTCTCCCCCTCCCTTCCCTGCTTTTCCTCAGATCACTGTGTCCCTCTTGTGTCATATTGATGTGATGCTGTGTAATCATGGTATGCTGCAGTATGGCGTGACATATCACAAGCATTCCTACAGTGACGGCCAGTGGAAGAGAGGAGGGTTGAGAGATCAGAGAGAGGACATGTCCGTGTTAACGCAGATTCAATTAAAGCCTTTAATCTCATATCTGTGGAGGAATCTAATACTGTATCATATCGCTGTGTTTAGCTGCTTGCTTCTCTCCAGTGCTATCACAATGCTCTGTAGTGTATGGGTGAGGCTGTGTGTGCATGTGTAGTCTTTACCTGTGCAGTACATACATCTGTCTGCCCTACCAAGGCCATTTCTTTTCCTTCTAGAAGGAGGGTGTGTGTATACAGGGCTCTAGTGGATTTGAATGGATTACGTCCATTTGGAAGAAAATATGTATGTGATTCAAGGTGAGTGGATGTTAAGATGTGTACACTGCAGTGTAAATACAAATATCCTAAAGGGTCAAGTCAAGGTCAGATGTTGAGAAATTCTTCACTTTTACTCAAACACACTCATACATAGGAGTGGTCGACAGGACAGCACACCCAGCAAACAAAATTGGTTCTGTGAAAGTTCCCCGAACATTCGTTAGGTCGCGGACATGTTCAAATAAGACAAACACTGTCCAGTCGTGGTGATGGTTATAGAATGTTTGTATAAAACATTCACCTGATGTTGCAAGAACGGTCCTAGAACACATTTAATCTGTTCTTTAAAGGCTCAAACATTATAATCATCAGCACAACTGGACAGTTTTTGGGTTATGAAAACATTTGCTGCAAACTAACAATTATTCTAGGAACTTTTACAGAACCAATTTTGGTTTACTGGGAAAGCATGAATTACTTGGAAAACTTTGGGGGAACTTTGGGGGAATGTTCTGTGGTGGTTGTTACATATGTTGTGTACAACATTATAGTGAATGTTAGGAGAATAATCCAATAATATTTAGTGAGTGTATCAAAAACATTCTCTGATAAAACCCTAACTAGAACTTAGCTAATGTATCTTATCTTAGCTAATGTTCTGGGAATGTTCCCGGTTTGCTTGGCACACCCATAAAGAGTTATAAAACAGACATACATAAAGAGTGTCCACGTACGGTGAAGAACGCACAAATGTGCACCAAATAAACACCACATACTCTTGCACACCCACAGTGAAAATAATTGTCCACCAAACACACATAAAGACAAACAAGAACTACATAAAAGGAGATAAAGAGAGGAAAGCGGTGAAAATAGATACATGGTATTGCAAAGAACCACCAAATCTAACTATACTGCCCAGCCACGTCACAACAACAACACATAAGTTGTACAGAGAGTTCAAGAAACCACAAGAGATCACGAGAGGAAGATCCCAAAGAAGAAGCAACGACACAAACCACGACCACATAGAGCTGCCACAGAGATATATAGAGAGAAAGTGTTGAAGTATACAGCGTGTGTATCGGATGATATTTACTCTGTCATCATAGTACCATATTCCCCGGGCTCGATTGGCCGACCTCTCAGAGCTCACACTACTGTCCTGATGGACAAGCCAGCGCTGAACCACATGAGCCTAGAAGACACATCAACACAAAGACAAGGCCTGTTAATGTGACACATACAGGTACACACATACATACAAACAGATACCGTACGCAGACTGCATGACATAGACTACATGTCAGTCTTTTATTTTTATGTGATTTACTGACATGTAAAAACACACATAATAAGAACTACCCCACTCAAACACAATTATAAAGTACACATGCACCATACCAGCTGACACAAGAATGAGTCTGAGGACACAGATTAAGCTTGCATGGAAATATGACTAAAACACACATTCATCTTTGTACATAACACATCTAAATCTAAAAGAGAAAAGCATATATATATATTTTTATATTCAAATGATGTTGATGTAAAAGGAATACACTTCCAAATACTGTATACAGCACACACACACACACACACACACACACACACACACACACACACACACGCACACACACACACACACACACACACACACACACACACACACACACACGCACACACACACACACACACACACACACACACACACACACACACACACGCACACACACACGCACACACACACACACACACACACACACACACACACACACACACACACACACACACACACACACACACACACACACACGCACACACACACGCACACACACACGCACACACACACACACACACACACACACACACAATCCTACAACAAGACCACCTATTTTGTAACACAAAGAAAGAAACCAATAGACATCCATAAGCCTGGAAGACTCCCTACAAGAGACACAAAGCATGCTAATGTAATCCATGCACCTTGGCAAAAAAATAACTAAATAACACAACCACACAACCAAAAAACACACCAAGCAATCATGAAGACACAGTCACACACTGCACAAGATGCATCCTAGATCAGCACTCCTACTCTGAGATACTTTGTGGATATGGGCCCAGGAGTCTCCAGGACTCCACTGGCCCTTGATGCGGCCAATTTAATGAACCAAGACTGCAACAGCAGACAGCAGGTATTCCCAAACAGGGGTACCACAATGCCGTCGGGGGTCGCCAAATAAAAATGTGATTCACATTTTAAATTTAAAAAATAATAATAATAATCATTGGAAAAATAAACTTCACATTTTCAAACCGTGACGGGGCCATACATTTGGGTGAGTTTTTTTCTCTCACTTGAGTAGCATCGTTTCACTGCCCAAAATAAAATTAAACCATCTACTGTTCAGCAAAATCACAACACAATGTCAAATACAGGTAGCCTAGTCAAATAATTAACAACCAATCACATTAACCGTTACTCTCTCGCGGGAAAACTCCCCTCTTGCGCAGATATTTAGAAACGAAACATGACAATTTGAAAAATAAGACAATTTGAAAAATATTTTTGAGCGAGAATAAAGATGACTTTCAAGTAGTAAGACATGTATAAAAGCAAGAGATACCATTAATAAGAAGGGTCCAGAAGAGTCTTATATGGTGAGCTACCGAGTGGCTAGGACAGGCAAGCCCCATACTATTGTGGAGGACGTAATTCTTCCAACTGCCGCGGATATGACTGGGACAATGCTGCGGGAAAAGGCCAAAAAACTATACAGACATCAAACAACACTGTTTCACGACGCATCAGTGACATGGCAGGAGATGTTTTGAATCCATTTCTGCTCACATTCAAACCAGTGAATTCTATGCGTTACAGCTGGATGAGTCAACAGACGTGGCGGGCCTGGCACAGCTCCTGGTATATGTCTGTTACGTTTATGGGGGGTCAACTAAGGAAGACATGCTCTTCTGCAAACCACTGGAAACCAGGACAACAGGAGAGGATATTTTTAAAGTACTGAACAGCTTTGTGACATCAAATGGACTTTGGTGGTCAAGATGTGTTGGTACAGTGCCTTGCGAATGTATTCGGCCCCCTTGAACTTTGCGACCTTTTGCCACATTTCAGGCTTCAAACATAAAGATATAAAACTGTATTTTTTTGTGAAGAATCAACAACAAGTGGGACACAATCATGAAGTGGAACGACATTTATTGGATATTTCAAACTTTTTTAACAAATCAAAAACTGAAAAATTGGGCGTGCAAAATTATTCAGCCCCCTTAAGTTAATACTTTGTAGTGCCACCTTTTGCTGCGATTACAGCTGTAAGTCGCTTGGGGTATGTCTCTATCAGTTTTGCACATCGAGAGACTGAAATTTTGTCCCATTCCTCCTTGCAAAACAGCTCGAGCTCAGTGAGGTTGGATGGAGAGCATTTGTGAACAACAGTTTTCAGTTCTTTCCACAGATTCTCGATTGAATTCAGGTCTGGACTTTGACTTGGCCATTCTAACACCTGGATATGTTTATTTTTGAACCATTCCATTGTAGATTTTGCTTTATGTTTTGGATCATTGTCTTGTTGAAAGACAAATCTCCGTCCCAGTCTCAGGTCTTTTGCAGACTCCATCAGGTTTTCTTCCAGAATGGTCCTGTATTTGGCTCCATCCATCTTCCCATCAATTCTAACCATCTTCCCTGTCCCTGCTGAAGAAAAGCAGGCCCAAACCATGATGCTGCCACCACCATGTTTGACAGTGGGGATGGTGTGTTCAGCTGTGTTGCTTTTACGCCAAACATAACGTTTTGCATTGTTGCCAAAAAGTTCAATTTTGGTTTCATCTGACCAGAGCACCTTCTTCCACATGTTTGGTGTGTCTCCCAGGTGGCTTGTGGCAAACTTTAAACAACACTTTTTATGGATATCTTTAAGAAATGGCTTTCTTCTTGCCACTCTTCCATAAAGGCCAGATTTGTGCAATATACGACTGATTGTTGTCCTATGGACAGAGTCTCCCACCTCAGCTGTAGATCTCTGCAGTTCATCCAGAGTGATCATGGGCCTCTTGGCTGCATCTCTGATCAGTCTTCTCCTTGTATGAGCTGAAAGTATAGAGGGACGGCCAGGTCTTGGTAGATTTGCAATGGTCTGATACTCCTTCCATTTCAATATTATCGCTTGCACAGTGCTCCTTGGGATGTTTTAAGCTTGGGAAATATTTTTGTATCCAAATCCGGCTTTAAACTTCTTCACAACAGTATCTCGGACCTGCCTGGTGTGTTCCTTGTTCTTCATGATGCTCTCTGCGCTTTTAACGGACCTCTGAGACTATCACAGTGCAGGTGCATTTATACGGAGACTTGATTACACACAGGTGGATTGTATTTATCATCATTAGTCATTTAGGTCAACATTGGATCATTCAGAGATCCTCACTGAACTTCTGGAGAGAGTTTGCTGCACTGAAAGTAAAGGGGCTGAATAATTTTGCACGCCCAATTTTTCAGTTTTTGATTTGTTAAAAAAGTTTGAAATATCCAATAAATGTCGTTCCACTTCATGATTGTGTCCCACTTGTTGTTGATTCTTCACAAAAAAATACAGTTTTATATCTTTATGTTTGAAGCCTGAAATGTGGCAAAAGGTCGCAAAGTTCAAAGGGGCCGAATACTTTCGCAAGGCACTGTAGTTGGTTGGATGGGCTATTTACAGATGGGCTGTGTACAGCTGCAGCGATCGTTAAGCTGCTCTGACAGCTGATGCTTGAAGTTAGTGAGGGAGATATAAGTCTCCAACTTCAGTGATTTTTGCAATTCGTTCCAGTCATTGGCAGCAGAGAACTGGAAGGAAAGGTGGCCAAAGGAGGTGTTGGCTTTGGGGATGACCAGTGAAATATACCTACTGGAGTGCGAGCTACGGTGTTGCTATGGTGACCAGTGAGCTGAGATAAGGCAGAGTGTACCTAGCAAATACTTATAGATGACCTGGAGCCAGTGAGTTTGGCAACGAATATGTGGCGAGGACCAGCCAACGAGAGCATACAGGTCGCAATTGTGGGTAGTATATGGGGCTTTGGTGACAAAACGGACTGTGATAGACCGCATCCAATTTGCTGAGTAGAGTGTTGGAGGCTAATTTGTAAATGCCAAAGGAATGCCATCCACCGAGAGGCTCTTGCTGCCAAGGGAATGCCTGACAGCTTGAAAGACGTTTTGGACACTACAGTGAAAATGGTTAACTTTGTTAAAGCAAGGCCCCTGAACTCTCGTGTATTTTCTGCATTATGCAATGATATAGGCAGCGACCATGTAACGCTTTTACAACATACAGAAGTGCGCTGGTTATCAAGGGGCAAAGGATTGACACGTTTTTTTAAAATTAAGAGACGAGCTTAAAGTTTTCTTTACTGACCATAATTTACACTTGCCTGACCGTTTGCATGATGATGAGTTTCTCACATGACTGGCCTATCTGGGTGATGTTTTGTCTTTCCTGACTGATCTGAATCGAGGATTACAGGGATTCTCCGCAACTATACTCAATGTGTGGGACAAAATTTAGGCTATGATTAAGAAGTTGGAGCTCTTTTCTGTCTGCATTAATTAACAAGGCCAACCGTATTCACAATAATATATAATGAACAAATAAGGTGAACAAATAAGGTTTTATATGTAAGATTGCTAAATAAAGAGCAAAACTATTGATTATTATTATATTATTATTTGTGCCCTTGTCCTATAAGAGCTCTTTTTCACTTCCCACGAGCCAGGTTGTGACAAAAATATGTTTAACAAATATATTGTATAGTTTGTGTGTGGCAGGCTTAGAAATGATGGCAAAAACAACATTTAAGAGTGCGCTGACCCTGGTGCTAGAGGGGGTACGCAGCTGGATGTTGAATGTTTGAAGGGGTACGGGACTATAAAAGGTTTGGGAACCACTGGAATACAGAAATGACACACCCCATCAAAACAGGACGGTTCCTAATAATAAGAAAATGGCAGCAGCAGCTCCAACATGGAGGCCGGGTCTAACGTGACAAAGACAGGCAGCAGATTTCACAGCCCATGAGGACTGGAGTTCTGCTCCACTAAGCTACAGCCAACCGAGTGACTACAGAGCCAAACACACAGGGTGACGGCACGCTAACACTCATTTCAACTAAAGACCTCACTACACAAACACAGACACATTTTAGCCAAAACACACAAACACAAAAACAAAGTGCTATATCCAAATAAAAGCTATGCCTCAATAAATCTACAGAAATGCCACTTGGCAAAAAAAGATGACTACAATTACACACTTATTTAAACACATTGCGTTCAAAGACTAAATATTCCACAATATGTGAAAATAGACATGACTAGGAACAAGCTCCATGACATACAATGACAGCAGGGTAACTGAAGAAGAGGAGTTGGAAACTGATATGTTACAGAAACTGGATCATGATTTTGTATACTGTAAATATATTTGGTCATTGTATCTGTTTCTAGAATGTTAGAGTCATTATTTATTTTTCTAAAGGTCATGTGTTTCCTTGGACAGTCGCTGGAGCCATACCAGTATGGAGCACCCCCTTCTGCTATACAATCTCCGGGATCAAAACTGTCCATTCAGCAAGTTTAGCCTACTAATCATAAAATTCAAAATTATCGGAAAAGTTCAGCAATGTGGTAGCCAAAACAAATCTTTAAACACTGTCTCGGTCTGGGATGTCAAAACACATTGACAGAAGAGCGGTCAGAAGTCGTTGCTGTAGCGACAGCACCTGTCACTGGTGATTTAGATTCAGAAACGTGTCCTCACTTCACTTACAAAGACTTCCTCACCAAATTCAATTAAGAGTTCCACTTTATAATTAAACTTCAGGTGCTATAGAGTTAGTTCAGAAAAGGTACAATTGAGATCAAGTAGATTGACTTTCAACATCTGAGACAGACCTTTTATATGTATTCCTCTCACATCTAGCCTATTGTCAGCAGCAAATCTTCAACGGGAACCTGAGAGCAGCCTGCTAGGATAAAATGGATTAGAGAAGAACACAGACAGCAGTGAACATGTCTTTGGAATTCAGTAGCACAGAGGTAACTGGTTCTCAGGTCAAGAATTTGGATGCTTTAAAATAGATGGACATGCTCCAGCTTCTCTCAGCTCAGTTCCACTTAGGCAGCAGAGAGAGGGGGACATTCAGACAGACAAAACTCTTAAGGCAGACGCCATTCCACCTTAATCTCCACCGACGAGGCATAGTGGAGAGGGCCATTCAATTAGGGAATCAGCCAAACCATAATGATTCTAAGATGAGGTTGGAGGTACTGTAGGTTGTTGACTGGGATTTGTTATATGATTGATGTAGTAGTACGTTGTCCCTGTTCCAACCCAGGTCCGGCACGTTTTCATAATCTGTGAAAGCTGTGAATGTTCTGCCATGTAGTAGCATGCATGCACAAATTCACACACAAATACTTCCCCTGAAGACACACACAACACATACCCATACCCACACCAAAAATAGCTGCACAGACCTCGTGCAGTGTTAACGTAACCCTCCTGGGGTTTACTCAAAGACCCTCCTCCATGAGCAAGACACAGCACACACACACACACACACACACACACACACACACATTATGATGAGGCTCAGTTGTTAGCAGTAGACGGGGCGATGAGGTTTTGAATGGTGGCAGTCTCATCGGTCCCTGGACAGTCAGGATTAGCTACAGCACAGAAGCCTATGGGAGCTCAGCAGTAGAAGAAGAACACTGAGAAACACATCCTGTGAAAACAATTGTTGGATCTGGAAGGTCATTGTGTTCTGCTCAGCTATAAATATACTAGACTCTATAATTATCACCACTGTTCTTATCTGGTCTGGCTCCTCCTGTCATTCCATTCACATTTCTATTTCCTTTCATCATGAGACGTCTAATTGAAAAACATCACCTACTAGTGTCGTCTCTGCATCTCTCTCTATTCCTATGCTGGTAAATGGCATGGAGATGGGTATTTTCTGCAAATGGTATGCTGTGTACAAATAATTACCCTTGGATTTGTTACTTCTTACACTTGTGTTTTAGGAGCTAATTTCCCAGAAAACATTGCATCCCATCTGCATGACTGGCAAGATGGAGTCGTGGCCTAGAGAATGAGAAATCAATAACTAGCCCAGGAGGCACTCAAGAGTGGGAGTTTATCAAATATTGATGTAGGATATGTGTGTTGGAATGAGGCACTCAAACACAAACACAAACACACAGACATGCAGGTATATATACATTACACAGTCATACACACTTACACGGACAGACACTCACACAAACATGTTAACCTAGGAGCAACATGCAGTAAAAGCACAGTTAAGACACATATAACCAACTACTTGAAGATGAAGAGGAGCATGCCAAAAAGCCACAAAATTCCTCCCTCCTCATGAATAAGTAATGAGACATCAAAATGAGGAGCTTCATGTTGTCTCCTCTCCCTCCTGTGCTAAAACGGAGGCCCTGAAATATTTATAGTCTCTGTCAGGCCACTGCCTCTGCGCTCCATTACAATCAAAGCATACTCTATCTTACGTTTATCTCTCTCTCCTTCTCTCTCTGTCTTAACACAGTCACATACATACTACGGCACATAATCCATTGTGCGTATACAACACAGATACAGACAAATAAGTCAATAGACATACAAATACACACACACCTGATTGAGCTCCAGTCTAAACCATCTTTCATAAGATGCATAATGGACACCAATGAAACACAGCAGGTACTGCATACCCACGTCTAGCTACCGTGCACTGTATACATCAGAACCATTGTACAGTATTCTCTCACTTCCCATAACCTCCAATTAGACTGCATCAGATTCTCCCTCTTTATTAACCATGCCATATTCACATAATTGCTTCATGGAAGAAACCTGCAGATCAAATTCCATCTCTCTCTTTATCTCTGTTTCCCTCCATCTCTCTCCCTCTCTCTACTCCTCTACTCTTCACTAGCACTTCTCAATCTCGTTACATTGCAGCCCACTGCGTTCCCCTTCAACATTAATTTATTTCCACCCTCATTCTCTCCCTCTAACTAAATCTCTACAACTCCCTGTCTCTATATGGCGTTGTTCTGTCTCCCCATGTCCCCCCATCCTCTTCCCTATTGTTTCTTCCTTTCCCCGATGCTCTATGACCTCCCTATCTCCCTCTTTGAACCTCCCTTATCTCCCTCTATGACCCTCCCCTATCTCCCTCTATGACCCTCCCCGATCTCACTCTTTATCTCCCTGACCCGCCGCAGTTCCCCACTCCCTCTCTCTTCGTTTCCTTTCATTATTCATGAGTACTGCAGGAGCTCCGGACGCTGAGCATGCTGGGTAGAGATCCTCTGAGTCTCTTTATGACATCACCACTCTATGCTGACGCTAGGCTCCCTCATCACTCTGGTGACTAGCGCAGGGCATGATCCAGCATTTCAGTACACAGCTTATGTTCACTGGGTTCTACCCTTTATATTGGCTACATGTGCAATTCTGGCAAATTAAACAATATCTTAAGAATCCTCTGTTTATATGCCAAGGTAAATAAAACAGATAAACAGAGGGTTTAACAACGAGGACATCAAATATTTATATATTGTGTACAGCTTATATTTAGACTCTTGACCACTTAAATATAGACTCTGGAATAATACAACACTAGATGTGTATGTAGTCTGTCTCTGTCAACTCTAAAGTTAGGTTGGTTAAGCGGTGCTCCAGCAGGTGCTAGGAGGAGAGGAAGTCTGTGTGTCTGAGAGTCGTGTGGCAGCAGGTCCTATAAAGAGCACTCAGCACCACACGGTCAATGACTCCACCAGCTCCCACAGGCCCAATACACTATCACTGTGACAGGGAGAGGAGGAGAGAGGGAGTGAGAGAGGGAGGGGAGTGGGCGAGGAGAGGAGAGGCAGAAGGAAAGGACAGAAGGGGGATGGATAAGGTAGAGGGGAGGAGGACGGAGGAGCACAGAAAGGTAGTGGCAGGAGGAGGGGAGAGAGGGAGGTGTTAGCATTTGATATTCTTCAATAACACAGACCCCAAATCAAATCAGCTGAAGAAAAATAGGTTTATTCAAAGAGGATAAATCATAGATGTTATGTTGAGAGGTAGATGGTCATTCCTTCTCTGTCCTCAGTGATTCTCCCCTCAGTGATTCTCTCCTGTGATTCTATCCACAGAACATAGGGACAGGATGTAGTTTATAACCCAGCCCTAGCCTGTGGTTGACCAATTAGAATTCCTTGCAATAAAACAGGACCAATGGCCAAATAACACGTATTCTATTTCAGCCTCGATGTCTAGACAAATTCCTCCCATGTCTCTGACCCATTGATCACTAATTCCCTTTTACAGATTACAGATGGAACAATTTCTTTGTTCCATTGATTTTCCTCTGTCTCTGCGTTGTGTATTTCTCTTCTAAATATTCTTATACTCCCCTCTAGACCATTTTAGAAATAAATATACTTAAAAATGTATTTTTTAGAAAACAGAAAAAATAGACAGTATAAAAAACATTAGCTGTAAGCATAAAATCACTAACATTAAAACACCTTGCATTTCTATAAAACACAAAGGGCATATTGTACTTGCTGTTACAATAAGAAATAGATTTAAAACAAAGTTATAGAAAATAAGTATTAACAGGTGTAATGATGAATCGCACCACATCCTGTATTAGAAGGAAACTCAAACACACACAAAAAATTGTCTACAAGAAAATAATATTCAATCGTCCTATTGGCAAGGTAATCATTCACCAAGTCCTTTAAAAGTGACCAGCTCTTCCACACTGGTATCAGTCCCACATTGATAACTATTAGAAATGATGTTCTGGCAGTCTGCCGGTAGTGAGGAATTCATCTTCCGTTCCACGGGTTAAGGACTTTTCTAATGAACACTTCACCGGTGATCTTGTATCATTTCAGGTAGAGTCCTTGGTTCAAGGGATATTGCTTCAGCTTCAGACTGTAGATTCTCATAACCTGTAACAAAGGAAACAAAAAAGGGAAGGTAACATGTCCTGGTTTCAAGATAAATGAATATTTCACATTAATTTAGCTAAGTAAGCATGTCCCGATTTTCAGGAAAAAGTTGGACATTTCACCTAGATATCCCTAATATGATGACTGAGGTGTACAACATAGAGGCTTATCAGCTTCTGATCATCTTACTATGCTTCTTCACCCGAGATTGGCCCCCGATTGCTAATCAATCAGTTCTTTATTCTCCAGTCTCCTCTTTGACATCAAAATGGACAACCTTGCATTGAGTGACATAATATCCATTGTGATTTTCCTTGGACTTTTACTGCTGACCTTGTTATGAGCAAAACTTGATAAGGACCTTCCCATTTTGGTCCTAATGAGTCTGTTACATTTTTTTTTTTACCATCACCCACTGGTACTACGTCATGTCCCCCTTCGGAAGTTATTCCCCACGCCTCTTCTACTTGTCTGTCTGCTTCCCCTACTGAATTAGAAAGTTGTATGCAATAATTAAGCATTATGTCACTCAAAGTGAACGTCTGCTTTTCTCAAATCTAACGTGCCTGGTACTGTCACATTGTCCATTGTAGTAACTTCCCATGCCCAGCCTGCCTACCTCACACCCCGACCCTCGACAATGCTTGAACCGTCTGTGTATAAGTTAAACTCAGGGTTTTCAAACGGATGACTCTTAATAAACCAATCAGAGAGCTGATCCAAAACCAACTCACAACAGTTGTGTTCAAGTAATGTGGTATCTGGAGGAAGCGTCAGAGTAGCTGGATTACATGGTGTGCCACGTTGTATGATGATGTTAGGAGCCCACTACTTTATTAGCGTCCATAGCTTCTTTGCTAGCACACTGGTACCATATCCAAAGTTCCACACTCATTTCTCTTCGTAGTCCAAATAGGATGGTTCTGAACTGTAGATTCCTGCAGTTGCCTATTTTGCCACGTCACCTTCCCTTCAGAAATGTTCAGTGTAGAGTCAAGTTGCATAATAACATCAAGGCCTAAAATAGGTTGTTCAAATGAGCCTATCCACACCCCTGCATCAATCTTCATTGGACCAATAGAAATTGATAATGGTTTGGTCTGTTTCATATCTGTCCCCCCCCACTCCTGTTGCTCTCATCTTCTTGCCTGTGTACTGATGACATATATGTTTTGCATAAGATGTGGGCAATACAGTGACTTCAGCACCCGTATCCACTAAATAATCTACTGCAAAGTTGTTAACCATCATGTTCACATATATTCCATCCGATTTCATATGTACACCAGCTGAGATGGGACGCAAGAGGGGGTCTATTAGTTTACCTCTACAGCATCCAGCAAACTCTGCTGCTGAGTTGGAGAGAGCTTCTTACATTTCTGCATCAGCATTGTATCATTGGGGCTGTTGTCCTGTTTCCATTTTCCCTTAGACGGACCCTGCTTCTCCTGGCCATTCCTCATAAGAACACATTTTATTTTCCGAAATTCTTCTTGCCAGTGACTAGAAATCCTGCAATAATGACATACACCAGGTTTCTCTTCTGCTGAACGAATAATGTTGTTGGTTTCATTCGAAACCTGCACACCTCTGATAACAGTCGGTTCATTATGTTGATTGATGTCTCTGTCCAGTCGTGACAACCTGCCAATGAAGTAGCCATAGTTTTGTCTCTCCCAGTCATTAGTTGTGGAAACAAAAGTTTTTTTTACAAATCATCATGTATGAATTGCATCAGCTGATGGGTGAATACCCCATTTCTGGAGGACTTGAGTGTATCTTCATCTTCCATGTCAGGTAACCCACTATGTCTAACCACCTCTGCTCTAAACCTTTCTTCAATTCAACAAACGGTTATTTTGTTTTTTGAACACATTTGGTTCTCTCTCCCCAATTGGTGGTTGCATTGGTCAGACCCTTAAGTAAAACATGTATGGCACTTCACCACCCACAAAGCTCTATAAACCTTTTCTTCATGTACACCATGTTCACGGTTGTTCAAAGCAAAGGCTAAAAACTGGAACCCATCATAAGGATGTAGATTGTAGAGTTTCTTATAACGCTTCAAATGGTGCCACGTTTTCATACCCACTTCTAGGGGATGTTTCAAAGTTTTTGACCCTTCATACAACTGTTCTGGAGACGCTGATTTGTGTGATTACTGTCACCTGAGGTTTGTCTTTACCACCTTTTACAGACTGTGTTCTGGTTGGCCTAAGATATCCTTCGTCACCGCTGTCAGAATCTGTTGACTCAAAGCCAGGCAGTGCTGACCAGATGCTTGAAACCTGATCTGCCTTGCGCAACTTAGCCTGAGGATAGATTGAGGGAACAAAGAGACCACAGGTGGGGGCCAAGTCTGTTTTTACGACTCTTGGCTGTAATTGTTGAATTTCTTCCTTCAAGGTTTTGATCTGTTCACCAAGAGCTTTCAAACTATCTTCATCTCTCTGCTATGTCCTGTCATGATTCTCTAATTTCCGTACTTTGGCTCAAACAGTTAAAGACCATTGTGTCTTTGTCAAGGAATTAGACATTCTCTGTATTTTTCAGACAGATTCCATATTCCATCTTTGTCAACAATGACAGAATATTTATTTATTATCTCTTGCCTACACTTCTCTACTTTGAAATGGTTCTTCATATCACTAGACAGTGAATTTAAAATCTGTTTCATGCTCACATCCGGAGGAGCTGTTCGGCCCTTTTCCAGAGTGGTTCTCACTTAACAATGGCATTATATTAACTTCAAAAGTTGTATAATATATATATATATATATATATATATATATATATATATGTGTGTGTGTGTGTGTGTGTGTGTGTGTGTGTGTGTGTGTGTGTGTGTGTGTGTGTGTCTAACCCCTTTTGAGTTTGAGGACTCAAACCTCTTCTAGAACACAAATTGTCTCTGTAGGACCTGGCTAAACTTATGTTCCATTCAAAAAGCTTGTTGAAGGCTTACATTAACCGCACATGTAAAAATTGCTACTCAACTAGCAACTCACTTCTTCTATGCAACAAGAAGGTTTCACAAAAAGAAAGGACTCTAACCTTTTAATAGAGGACTTGAATCCCTATAATAGAGAACAAAGCTGTAAGAGGACTCAAACCACTAACTGAGCGAACAAAGGACTAAACTCTATAACAGAGAACAAAGGACTTGAACCTTATACATCACAGATACATATCACTCATTGCATGCACTAATTTTAACCTGATTTGGTTCTTGTAAAATGATATTGGTCTAGACTCACCCAGCAATTATGCCATCAATCAGGAAAGTTGACTCCCCAAAGTGGGTTGCGCTCAGCCTTCTCTCTTTCTTCAGGAGCAACACACAGTTGATACGTTTTTTCTTGTTGTTGTTCAGACCAATTCATCCGGGTCACGGCACCAAATGTTAGAAGTTGAAGTTATTCTATAATAACACAGACCCCAAAGCAAATCAGGTGGAGGAAAATAGGTTTATTCAGAGAGGATAAATCATAGATGTTATGTTGAAAGGTAGATGGCCGTTCCTTCTCTGTCCTCAGTGATTCTCCCCGCAGTGATTCTCTCCTGTGATTCTATCCACAGAACATAGGGACAGGATGTAGTTTATAACCCAGCCCTAGCCTGTGGTTGACCAATTAGAATTCCTTGCAATAAAACAGGACCAAAAGCCAAATAACAAGTATCCTAATTCAGGCTCGATGCCTAGACAAATTCCTCACGTCTCTGACCCATTGATCAATATATCCCTATTACAGAAAAAACACTATTTCCATTGATCGTTAGTACTCTATTGTCCTCTCGTCCTCTGTCTTTGCGTTGTGTATTTATCTTCTAAATATTCTTATAGACGGAAGAAGCAGACAAGATAGATAGACAATAGACAAGATAAGGAGAGGGGGGAGCTAAACAGTTGGAAATGTAGGATAAAGGGAGAGAGAGAGAGAGGGGTCAAGTGAAAGTGCTGATGACAGAGAAGGAAACTAAAGGAGAGGAACATAAGAGAGAGAGGGGAAAGGAAAGTGATAGAGAGGGACAAAGAGAGGATATTTTGCTGTGTCAGAGGACACAAGGCAAGGGCAAGGTATATCCTTAAATACATTACTATCATGGCTTGTCTCTCTGAAACAAACTAGAGGACAGCCAGGGCCAATTTTTACATCCCTTACAATAATGAAATTGGGACAAGTTATAATAAGGTTTCTTTTCCATCATTGGGAGTGGGAATAACTCCACTCACTTATTTCTGACAGTTGTGAGCTGGTGAGGGGGGCGGTAACAGGACTTTGCCTGACATGCCATCAATAATGAAGAGGTCATGGTAACATATGAGCCCTCCTTTCTCTCTCCTGTCCTACCGAGTCTATTCCCTTCATACACACTGACACACACTCACACATACTCACGTCTGCAGCTGTTCTGCACTGTCTCCCCCCAGACGATTCTGTCACACTCCTCTTTTGAGAGGTGTGAGGTCATCATCTCTCCATAAACCTCTGCTCTATGTGACTGTAGATTCATCATCTGTTCATGTGCAGGTGACCTCAGTCCGGGGCCAAGGCCAGGTACTGTCTCAACCTGATCACTGTTACAACACTAAATTATTCAGCTCTGACAAGGTTTTCCATTAGCAGGCAATTGCCGGCTGTTAGCCGCATTTTGGCCGCAAGAAAAAAAATCCCATTGCAAAATAATGCTTTCTATTCATTGATAGAAATACCAGTCGATGTAAATACATTTGACCATCATGCTTATCGGTCTATAGGTACATTTTCATAATATAGTGGAATTAAATTGGTGTGTGTGTGTATTTTCATTAATCATCACGCATACAGAGCCGATCTGGAGCAGGATTTCACCTGCTGCTCCTCAGCTGATTGCTGCTGGACTAAAACATACTTTTATAAGCCCATTCATTGAGCAACAATTATTTATGCAAATTGTATGTTAAAAACAGTTTAGTGCACGATAAAAAAATAGCTATTACCTTTATTTCTCAAGTGGTAATGAAAGCGCGCCTTCATTCCCCATTCAAGTGCAGGCCTACAGGCTATCAGCGTGTCACCAACGCTTCACAATGTGAGCTGGAGGCAGTCTGCATTTTGAATATATATACAGTGCATTCGGAAAGTATTCAGACCCCTCAACTTTTTCCACATTTTGTTCCATTGCAGCCGTATTCTAAAAATATATTTAAAAATAAATCCTCATCAATCTACACACAATACCCCAAAATGCTCTTCAGAGGGTGGTGCGGTCTGCCCAACGCAATACCGGGGGCAAACTTCCCGCCCTAATGGACACCCAAAGCCCCCGATGCCATAGGAAGGCCAAAAAGATCATCAAGGACATCAACCACCCGAGCCACTGCCTGTTCACCCCGCTATCATCCAGAAGACGAGGTCAGTTACAGGTGCATCAAAGCTGGGAACGAGAGACTGAAAAACAGCTTCTATCTCAAGGCCATCAGACTGCTAACACATCTGAGGCGGCTTAGAAATGGATCAGTAGCCACTTGAATAATGTTTCCTTATCTAGCGTTAGTCATTTCATATGTATAAACTGCACTCCACACTATTCTACGGTATCTTCGTCACTTTTAAATTGTGTTTACGTATTGCATCACCCATCTCATATGTACAGTGCCTTGCGAAAGTATTCGGCCCCCTTGAACTTTGCGACCTTTTGCCACATTTCAGGCTTCAAACATAAAGATATAAAACTGTATTTTTTTGTGAAGAATCAACAACAAGTGGGACACAATCATGAAGTGGAACGACATTTATTGGATATTTCAAACTTTTTTAACAAATCAAAAACTGAAAAATTGGGCGTGCAAAATTATTCAGCCCCCTTAGGTTAATACTTTGTAGCGCCACCTTTTGCTGCGATTACAGCTGTAAGTCGCTTGAGGTATGTCTCTATCAGTTTTGCACATCGAGAGACTGAAATGTTTTCCCATTCCTCCTTGAAAAACAGCTCGAGCTCAGTGAGGTTGGATGGAGAGCATTTGTGAACAGCAGTTTTCAGTTCTTTCCACAGATTCTCGATTGGATTCAGGTCTGGACTTTGACTTGGCCATTCTAACTCCTGGATATGTTTATTTTTGAACCATTCCATTGTAGATTTTGCTTTATGTTTTGGATCATTGTCTTGTTGGAAGACAAATCTCCGTCCCAGTCTCAGGTCTTTTGCAGACTCCATCAGGTTTTCTTCCAGAATGGTCCTGTATTTGGCTGCAGTTCATCCAGAGTGATCATGGGCCTCTTGGCTGCATCTCTGATCAGTCTTCTCCTTGTATGAGCTGAAAGTTTAGAGGGACGGCCAGGTCTTGGTAGATTTGCAGTGGTCTGATACTCCTTCCATTTCAATATTATCGCTTGCACAGTGCTCCTTGGGATGTTTAAAGCTTGGGAAATCTTTTTGTATCAAAATCCGGCTTTAAACTTCTTCACAACAGTATCTCGGACCTGCCTGGTGTGTTCCTTGTTCTTCATGATGCTCTCTGCGCTTTTAACGGACCTCTGAGACTATCACAGTGCAGGTGCATTTATACGGAGACTTGATTACACACAGGTGGATTGTATTTATCATCATTAGTCATTTAGGTCAACATTGGATCATTCAGAGATCCTCACTGAACTTCTGGAGAGAGTTTGCTGCACTGAAAGTAAAGGGGCTGAATAATTTTGCACGCCCAATTTTTCAGTTTTTGATTTGTTAAAAAAGTTTGAAATATCCAATAAATGTCGTTCCACTTCATGATTGTGTCCCACTTGTTGTTGATTCTTCACAAAAAAATACAGTTTTATATCTTTATGTTTGAAGCCTGAAATGTGGCAAAAGGTCGCAAGGTTCAAGGGGGCCGAATACTTTCGCAAGGCACTGTATATACTGTATTCTATACTATGCCACTGTCCAATGCTGCTCTGACATACAGTATGTACAGTTGAAGTCGGAGGTTAACATACACTTAGGTTGGAGTCATAAAAACTTGTTTTTCAACCACTCCACAAATTTCTTGTTAACAAACTATAGTTTTAGCAAGTCGGTTAGCACATCTACTTTGTGCATGACACAAGTCATTTTTCCAACAATTGTTTTCAGACAGATGATTTCGCTTATAATTCACTGTATCACAATTCCAGTGGGTCAGAAGTTAACATACACTAAGTTGACTGTGCATTTAAACAGTTTAGAAAATTTCAGAAAATTTGGTAATTGATCTTCCTTGAGATGTTTCTACAATGTGATTGGTCCACCTGTTGTAAATTCAATTGATTGGACATGATTTGGAAAGGCACACACCTGTCTACATAAGACCCACAGTTTGACAGTGCATGTCATAGCAAAAACCATGCCATGAGGTTGAAGGAATTGTCCGTAGATCTCCGAGACAAGATTGTGTCGAGGCACAGATATGGGGAAGGGTACCAAAACATTTCTGCAGCATTGAAGGTCCCCAAGAACACAGTGGCCTCCATAATTCTTAAATGGAAGAAGTTTGGAACCACCAAGACTCTTTGAAACCACCAAGACTTTTGCCACCTGGCCAAACTGAGCAGTCTGGGGAGAAGGACCTTGGTTAGGGAGGTGACAAGAACCCAATGGTCACTCTGACAGAGCTCCAGACTTCCTCTGTGGAGATGGGAGAACCTTCCAGAAGGACAGCCATCTCTGCAGCACTCTACCAATCAGGCCTTTATGATAGAGTGGCCAGACGGAAGCCATTTCTCAGTAAAAGGCACATGACAGCCCCCTTGAAGTTTTTCAAACGGTACCTAAAGGAAAACAATGAACACTATGGTCCTCAGATCCTCAAGGCACTACAGAGGGTAGTGAGTACGGCACAGTGCATCAAGCTTCCTGCCATCCAGAACCTCTATACCAGGCAGTGTCAGAGGAAGGCCCTAAAAACTACCAAAGACTCCAGCTACCCTAGTCATAGACTGTTCTCTCTGCTACCGCACAGCAAGCGGTACCGGAGCGCCAAGTCTAGGTCCAAAACTCTCTGTTTATTAACTATGCATAGTCAAAATACATCTACCTACATGTATATATTACCTCAATTACCTTGACTAACCTGTGCCCCTGCACATTGACTCTGTACCGGTACCCCCAGTATATAACTCGTTACTGTTATTTTATTGTTGGTCTTTAATTATTTTATTTTAATGTTTTATGTAAATACTTTAACACTTATTTATCTTAAAAATGCATTGTTAGTTAAGGGGTTGTAAGTAATTATTTAACTGTAAAGTCTACCTACACCTGTTGTAGTCGGTGCATGCGACAAATACAATTTGATTTGATTTTGATTTAAATATCACAATTGTATGTCAAAATGTGTACTTAATTTACACTTTCAGTAGTGTAGCAGCACATGCTCCCATCCAGAGCAGCCTCCTTTAGCAGCCGCAGTGCTTACTAGCTGATTAACTACTACCACATGGTTGTTATCAAGCTACAACATGGCAGTGACCTAAAACATGGTTGTTCTCAGGCTACAACATGGTTGTTATCAAGCTACAACATGGTTGTTCTCAAGCTACAACATGGCAGTGACCTAAAACATGGTTGTTCTCAAGCTACAACATGGTTCTTATCAAGCTACAACATGGTTATTATCAAGCTACAACATGGCAGTGACCTACAACATGGTTGTTATCAAGCTACAACATGGCAGTGACCTACAACATGGTTCTTATCAAGCTACACCATGGTTATTATCAAGCTACAACATGGCAGTGACCTACAACATGGTTCTTATCAAGCTACAACATGGCAGTGACCTACAACATGGTTCTTATCAAGCTACAACATGGTTGTTATCAAGCTACAACATGGTTATTATCAAGCTACAACATGGTTGTTCTCAAGCTACAACATGGTTCTTAGCAAGCTACAACATGGTTGTTCTCAAGCTACAACATGGCAGTGACCTACAACATGGTTATTATCAAGCTACAACATGGTTGTTCTCAAGCTACAACATGGTTATTATCAAGCTACAACGTGGTTGTTATCAAGCTACAACATGGTTATTATCAAGCTACAACATGGTTGTTCTCAAGCTACAACATGGCAGTGACCTACAACATGGTTCTTATCAAGCTACAACATGGTTCTTATCAAGCTACAACATGGTTATTATCAAGCTACAACATGGTTGTTATCAAGCTACAACATGGTTATTATCAAGCTACAACATGGTTGTTCTCAAGCTACAACATGGTTCTTATCAAGCTACAACATGGTTCTTATCAAGCTACAACATGGTTCTTATCAAGCTACAACATGGTTATTATCAAGCTACAACATGGTTGTTCTCAAGCTACAAAACGGCAGTGACCTACAACATGGTTGTTATCAAGCTACAACATGGCAGTGACCTACAACATGGTTGTTATCAAGCTACAACATGGCAGTGACCTACAACATGGTTCTTATCAAGCTACAACATGGCAGTGACCTACAACATGGTTCTTATCAAGCTACACCATGGCAGTGACCTACAACATGGTTGTTATCAAGCTACAACATGGCAGTGACCTACAACATGGTTCTTATCAAGCTACAACATGGTTCTTATCAAGCTACAACATGGTTCTTATCAAGCTACAACATGGTTATTATCAAGCTACAACATGGTTGTTCTCAAGCTACAACATGGCAGTGACCTACAACATGGTTCTTATCAAGCTACAACATGGTTCTTATCAAGCTACAACATGGTTATTATCAAGCTACAACATGGTTGTTATCAAGCTACAACATGGTTATTATCAAGCTACAACATGGTTGTTCTCAAGCTACAACATGGTTCTTATCAAGCTACAACATGGTTCTTATCAAGCTACAACATGGTTCTTATCAAGCTACAACATGGTTATTATCAAGCTACAACATGGTTGTTCTCAAGCTACAACATGGCAGTGACCTACAACATGGTTGTTATCAAGCTACAACATGGCAGTGACCTACAACATGGTTCTTATCAAGCTACAACATGGCAGTGACCTACAACATGGTTCTTATCAAGCTACACCATGGCAGTGACCTACAACATGGTTCTTATCAAGCTACAACATGGCAGTGACCTACAACATGGTTGTTATCAAGCTACAACATGGCAGTGACCTACAACATGGTTGTTCTCAAGCTACAACATGGTTGTTATCAAGCTACAACATGGTTGTTATCAAGCTACAACATGGTTCTTATCAAGCTACAACATGGTTCTTATCAAGCTACAACATGGTTCTTATCAAGCTACAACATGGTTATTATCAAGCTACAACATGGTTGTTCTCAAGCTACAACATGGCAGTGACCTACAACATGGTTGTTATCAAGCTACAACATGGCAGTGACCTACAACATGGTTCTTATCAAGCTACAACATGGCAGTGACCTACAACATGGTTCTTATCAAGCTACACCATGGCAGTGACCTACAACATGGTTCTTATCAAGCTACAACATGGCAGTGACCTACAACATGGTTGTTATCAAGCTACAACATGGCAGTGACCTACAACATGGTTGTTCTCAAGCCACAACATGGTTGTTATCAAGCTACAACATGGTTGTTATCAAGCTACAACATGGCAGTGACCTACAACATGGTTGTTATCAAGCTACAACATGGTTGTTATCAAGCTACAACATGGCAGTGACCTACAACATGGTTGTTATCAAGCTACAACATGGCAGTGACCTACAACATGGTTGTTATCAAGCTACAACATGGCAGTGACCTTCAACATGGTTGTTATCAAGCTACAACATGGCAGTGACCTACAACATGGTTCTTATCAAGCTACAACATGGTTGTTATCAAGCTACAACATGGCAGTGACCTACAACATGGTTGTTATCAAGCTACAACATGGCAGTGACCTTCAACATGGTCATAGCGGTAAAGTTGCCATAGTGTTAGAGGCCAGAGGAGAAAGATAGTCAATCTCTATTACTGTATAGCAGTAAAAAGGTCAGTTGTAAGACATGAAGTTGAAGAGTCATCCTGGTCCTCTATAATGAAAACTCAGAACAGGAAGTCAACTTGCAAGAAAAATACTTCAGGGTGATATTTGGGGAAACATTTTCTACATCAAATATTGTGATATCCAACATAGTTGTTTTGCGCCATTAATGACAAAATGTTTTTTTTTGCTTATTTACAAAATTAGAGTCACATTCTCATTAAATAATCTTTGTGTGCCGAAAAATGTATCTTAGTTAATTCATTTAGACTTAATTTGACATATAGATACAGCTTAACTGATACAACTGCACAGTTTTGATTTGTAATGTTCAAATAGAGCATAGTCTTGAACACCACAAAATATCTTCTTGCACTTCACAATATATCGTCAATGTCAAAAATTCACGATTGTAAGGGATTTCTTCCATTGACGGAGAGGCGGACCAAAGCGCAGCGTGGTTATTTTGACTCATGTTTTAATAAATCACTTCGCATTAACAAACTAACAAACTAACAAAAACAAGAAACGTGAAAAACCCAAAACAGCCCTATCTGGTGCAAAACACAGAGACAGGAACAATCACCCACAAACACACAGTGACACCCAGGCTACCTAAGTAACTAATGACACCTGCCTCTGATTGAGAACCATACTAGGCCGAAACATAGAAATACCCAAATCATAGAAAAACAAACATAGACTGCCCACCCCAACTCACGCCCTGACCATACTAAATAAATACAAAACAAAGGAAATAAAGGTTAGAACGTGACAACGATATTCTATTTATTCATCTATCGTCCCAACTCTAGTATTGGATGACTTTGGTAAGGTCATTGTGGGATGTAACATGTCACTGTGGCTTCTTGTAGAAAGAGGCAGAAGAGGGGCACGCGCTCCTGTCCTGGTCTGTATTGACATTGATTGACTGACTACCAAATTATCCCTGTCACATCTCTGTCACCGTAGAGTGCTCTAAAGCTGACACAGACACATACATACCCACAAAATACCCACACAAGCACACACACATGCACGCACACACATTATTCAAAGACGGACACAACAAACCCTTCTATTCGAGCAGGCACACGTAAAGTATCATACAGTCAGCACACACTACACTACATCAACCTAGCCCTGCTGCCAACAGCCACTCCCAGGACATGTGTTCTTCACTTCTAATCTCACACATGCACACGCCATCCCACCACCCACATAACACATAGACTACAATACACACACCATGCAACACATACAGTGCATTCTGAAAGTATTCAGACCCCTTATTCTAAAGTAGATTGTGGATCTGCAGCCTCAAGTCTTCTTGGGTATGATGCTACAAGCTTGGCACACCTATATTTGGGGAGTTTCTCCCATTCTTCTCTGCAGATCCTCTCAGCTCTGTCAGGTTGGATGGGGAGCATTGTAGCACAGCTATTTTCAGGTCTCTCCAGAGATGTTTGATCGGGTTCAAGTCCGGGCTCTGGCTGGGACACTCAAGGACATTCAGAGACTTGTCCCGAAGCCACTCCTGCATTGTTTTGGCTGTGTGCTTAGGGTTGTTGTCTTGTTGGAAAGTGAACCTTTGCCCCAGTTTGAGGTCCTGAGAGCTCTGGAGCAAGTTTTCATCAAGGATCTCTCTGTAGTTTGCTCTGTTCATCTTTCGCTAGATCTGACTAGTCTCCCAGTCACTGTCGCTGAAAAGCATCCTCACAGCATGATGCTGCCACCACCATGCTTCACCGTAGGAATAGTGCCAGGTTTCCTCCAGACGTGACGCTTGGCGTTCAGGCTAAAGAGTTCAATCTTGGTTTCAACAGACCAGAGAATCTTGATTCTCATGGTCTGAGAGAACTTAAGGTGTGTAATAGAAAAATTAAGTATTTACCGGATTTATTTGATATTAATGGTTAACAACAAATATTTAACTAATAGTAAGATATTTATGTTCTGCTAATGCTGTGTCTTTGTGGTCTCCATGGTCTCTTCCTGCAGTTAGTCTCAGTTTATGGTCAAGGAAATGGGTTTTGCTAGTGATAGCTTGAGCTGACAATGACTTAGTGAAAAAAAAAACTAATGCTGGCATTCCTTAGACAAGATGTGGTGTGTGTGACCAAGATAGAGATAGCCTGGAACAGTTTAGAACAATCCCTTATTGTCCTAATCAACCTAGCATCTGGAAAACTATGCCGGGGTCAGGTTAAAATGGTACCGGGTTTAGATGACCACAGGATGAACCCAGAGCGGATTATGATGCTCCTTGGCCTGCATGGGAGGGGAGGAACCAGCCATGACTAAGCATTCTTAGTGTCAGCTATATAAAGAATTCTGCATTTATGTAAATGTTAGTCTGCTCTGCCCAACAGTCAAGAGTGTTGGGCTAACTAGTCTCATTATTGCAATAATTAATTGATATTAAATAAAGATAATGTCTGAAGAAATGAAGTCTCTCTCAGTTTGGTTTTCCACGACAGGTGTCTTTTGGCAAACACCAAGCAGGCGGTCATGTGTCTTTTATGGAGGAGTGGCTTCCGTCTGGCCAATCTACCATAAAGGCCTGATTGGTGGAGTGCTACAGAGATGGTTGTCCTTCTGGAAGGTTCTCCCATCCCCAGTCAGAGGGACCATCGGGTTCTTGTTCACCTCCCTGACCAAGGCCCTTCTCGTCGATTGCTCAGTTTGGCCGGGCGGCCAGCTCTAGGTGTTGGTGGTTCTGAACTTTTTCCATTTAAGAATGATGGAGGCCGCTATGTTCTTGGGAACCTTCAATGCTGCATAAATGTTTTGGTACCCTTCCCCAGATCTGTGCCCCGACATAATCCTGTCTCGGAGCTCTACGGACAATTCCTTCGACCTCATGGCTTGGTTTTTGCTCTGACATGCACTGTCAACTGTGGGACCTTATATAGACAATCAATTAAATTTACCACAGGTGGACTCCAATGAAGTTGTAGGAACATCTCAAGGATGATCAAAGGGTCTGAATACTTATGTAAAAATTTGCAAACTTAAAAATGATTATGCAAAATTGTCCTTATGGGGTATTGTGTGTAGATTGATGATCATTATTTTTATTTAATCCATTTTAGAATAAGGCTGTAACGTAACAAAATGTGAAAAAAGGGAAGGGGTCTGAAAACTTTCTGAATACACCATATATCGCACACAAGCATGAATAGTTCACAAACGAAGTACACACTACCCATCGTCCCTTCCTCCACACACACACAGTCTGACTAGCCCCCTCCCACACCCCCATCTCCCAGCAGCCCGCCCTTGCAGCATGTCCCAGGATGAGGAATTGCCTTGTTAGTGCATTCCCAAACGAGGTGGAAGGAGGGATCACAGTGAGGAGTGATGGATGGAGCACAAATAGGGGCAGGACGTGAGGAGCGAGGGAGTGTGGAAGAGACAGAGGAGAGGAAAAGGAGTGCAGGGCAAGGATTTGTCCAACCTGTTGGGTATAGAGTGATAGTGAGAGAGGAGTAAGCGCCAGGGCTGGAATGAGAAGAGAGGGAGAGAGGGAAAGAGGTAGAAGACAGATACGTGTAATGAGTACCATGTGTTACGGCTGTGTACGGGAGGCGAAGTCAGGTGCAGGAGAGCAGAGTAGATTTAACAGGCGCACTTTTATTCCGGTCAAGAAATAGGCACAAAATGACATCAAAGAAAACACGGAACATGAACAAAAGTATAGAGTGTGAACATCTCACATAACAATAAACAATTACACACAAAGACATGGAGGGGAACAGAGGACTAAATACATGCAGTGTGATTAGATAATGAAAACCAGGTGTGTATGGAAACAAGACAAAACAAATAGAAATATGAAAAATGGAGCGGCGATGGCTAGAAAGCCGGTGACGTCGATCGCCGAACACCGCCCGAACAAGGAGAGGAGCCGACTTCGGTGGAAGTCGTGACACCCTGCAAAGTGAATCTTCACTCACTGAGACCGAGGCTCTGCAATCTTTGATCACGTATGACAGCTAGAGACAGGAGCACTCCTGGGAACAGGCTTGGTATCAGTATTGATAAACATGAATATAAACTAAACTTATTTGGCTATCTCCTGATATATCTGACTAATATTGAAAACTCAAACAGGTACATATTGAAGATGTGTATGCTCATCCCCAGAATATTTTCACGTGTCTCTTTTCAAAGGATGGAGATAATTAACAACTTTATAGTTAAGAACACTAGAACAACATGAAAATGAAATGGATTCTACAAGAACCAATATCCCTCCCTAAAAACACACCCCTATGGAACAATCCTTGGATAGTTTTTCATAAATCACCGTTACCCTTGGCTCACATGGAAAACTAAAGGCATAGAAACTGTAAATGACGTGGTAATAGGAAATACATTTTTTTCCATGACAATTAAAAAGACATTTGGACTGCTCAATGTAGACATTTTCAAATATATGCAACTTAAAAGTTGTATATCACCAAATTTCCACCTGAAAGGTTTTGGACATCACAGCAATGTTGAGGGAATCCTATTTGAGTCAGAAACAGATACTCATATGATAAGTAAGATATACAAAACCTTGCAGAGAGGCTATCCAGCTAACAATCTCTTAAAAAATATATACACTATTGGAACGAAGAATGAAATAAAACAGATATTGGCTCAAGATGGAGGGAATGTTGGAACATATTGAACTAAATTATAGTAAACAAAAATGTACACTTAATCCAGTATAAAGTAATGTATACAATGCATTATACATGACACAAAATGTACAAATTCTACAGCACAACGGCAGAGTCATGTCTTAAGTGTAAATCTAACAAGGACTCAATAATTCATGCCTTCTGGGAGTGCTATAAAATCCAAAGGTTATAGGCAGAGTTAAAAAGATGGCTGTCAGAAGTTTTACAAAGTAAATGTATTTTTAATCTGTCTATCTGCATATTTCAAGACATGGCATGTGGAAGTGAGATACCCAATGGGTTGGACAATATTATTTTTGTAAATGATATTGAAGAAGCTATTACTTACATACTGGAAGTCAAAAGATACCCCAATGTAAAGAGAATGGAAGAATCAAAATGCTTAATGATTTAAATATTGAAAAAAATCTGGCTACAGACAGAAACAACATAACACAATTTAAAGTCATATATGAGGCAGAGTCTTACAAGCATTGAAAACAACATTGGGTGTGGAGATGGTGGTAACGTGGGCCTGAGCAAGTGGGATATTATTCATGTTTGTGGAAATGTATGTACGTAAATGCTAAGTTGTCTATTGTTTTTGTCTATTGTATGTATCTTTATGTTTATTGTAAAAATAAAAATAAAACATTTAAAAAATGACAATATTTCAAAACAGGAATAGGCCTGTGGTTTGTGTGCATGTACTTGTGTGCGTGTGTAGCTGACCCCACTACGTCTGTCTGTGTTTGTGACAGCAGGTCATCACTAATCACTCAGTGGGTGTTGTCTTACGACTCAGGGCCATGCTGAGAGATGGGAGAGAGGGGGAGAGAGAGGGGAGGTGAGGTGAGTGGAGGGGACACACGAGGAGGTTGCAAGGTGGGGCAGAGGACAAGATCAGTACATCAAGCCACCCCCACACGCATAGTCTGCAACCCCTCCCAAAGGAGACTACAATAGCATACAAACCAGTAAGTAAACTATACGTCACTTCACTTTCCTCATAGAATTATGTCATATCTACAGCCCAAATCCCTCTTGCTCTATGGGACTCCAGCAGACTTTTAATATGATTATGACCACTCCATGTGACCGTCGATAGCCGTTCTGAATCAGCATTATCCTCAGGTCCCATTCATCAGATAGATTGTTGGTGCCAGGGTCAACGATAAGCCTTAAGGTCCAAGGGGTTAACACATTCTGCGTTGTTTTCTAAACTGATGCCTAGGGCTGGGGCTATTTTCTAGAAACGTGATCTAGCAGCAGTGAGTCAGAGAGGCAGAGTGGAATACTAAATAAGGTTCTGATCTAAACTCATTAAACTAGTGTTTAAAGCAGCCAAACACCCCCAGGCCTAACCAGCTACTGAGACAATCACAGTGACACACACATAGACACCGCGAGATTACCATAATCAGGCCAACATGTTTTATAGGGATCCACTCTCTCGCTGTTGTCTGTAGCATAGCTAACACAGAATCACAGCCAAGACATTGGTAATATGTATGCATGACAAAATCATACAGCCCATTTAACAAACGAACAGTGGTGTGGCAACATTATTGTGACATATATCATATGATGGTGGCATGTTGAGAACTCAGCACCTCCACCCTCCATGACACATGCTACACAAGGAGTCCTAAGGACATAGCCCAGACAGACGTGTTGACATATTATGCCCCTAAAATATAGCGTTCTCATTGAGCCCACCAAAAATAATTTAATATATCCACATTAACCAGCTACTGATCCTGATATACAGCACAGATTTCAACTCATTTATAGGATTTCCAGACGCTTTACTTAAAAAGTGTAGAAATCATGATTTTCGTTCATTCTCACACACTGCTGGCCGGTGGGCTTTAGGACAGTCAGTCAGTGGTTAGGTGTGTAGGATGGTGGTGTTTTTCCTTCTCTGTGTTTGTTCCTTTCACCTTGCTACCCCTACTCAAGGGCTGCTGTGTCGAGCCAGCATTGCACTGTCACTCTGTCACCCTGTCACTGTCCCAAACCAGCTGAGTCAGACTCCTATTACAGTATGTGTCCATCTTCGAAAATAAAGAATGTGTGTCCAATGTGTGAATAACATGGACATTTTGTTCGAAAGCGGGGATCTGCCAGTTGTTCGTCATAATGAATTAACTGTAAAGAGACCTAAGGTCCTTCTGGGGTTAAGCGACCGTGATGTTTACATAGAGAGATAGAGGATCTGGAGGCACTTAGCTGGTCTGTGATGCTGCCCTATGGGCTGTGTGGGCTGTGTGGTGACTCTGTGTGGTGACTGTTGGTCCTTTGTGGCCTGGAACAGGGTGGCTAACACAGGTCTCATCAGTAAACAGCCAATTGAGGGAGATAAGAGCTGAGAGAGGGCTAGGGCTGGGGCAGCTGGGAAAGGGGGACTGACTGGGACACGGAGTGTGGGCCCACTGTTAGTCACACTCCATGACAGAGTCTGCCACACACATGAACAATAGTTAATACACACAGAACAGAGACAATGAGAGAGCGAGCGAGAGAGAGAGATTTAAATCATCTTTATTGGGTCTGGGAACCCACAACACAATAAAAACTCATACAAAACCATAGTTAGTTACACACCATAGTTACACAACACAAAATCCTCCTCCACAGTAACTAAACACAACAGACTCTGAGTACCCCATATACTCATAAACAGATCAATATTGTTAACCAGTTTGTAATAGGCTGCTGTCCCCGAATAACCTGTACTTTAGCCCAAATATCAACAGTTGAGAAGAGAAAACCTCTCCCAAAGCTGAGAACGAAGAAGTGATCAGGTCAATCATCCCGACCAACCTGGGACACTGTAAAAACAGATGTTCCAGAGTTTCAGACTCAGCACAGATTGGACACCCTTCCCCAACAGTAGGATCCAGGTGTAGCAGATGCATATTGGTGGCTATGGCTCCATGTATTATCCTCCATTGGAGGTTAGCTGTCCTCTTTTCAATAGGCAGTTTGTGAAAAAGAGGCTCTTCAAAAAGCCACATCCCTTGTGGCGTGCCGGCCTTACGGGACTTGACAAGAACTCTCTAAGCCTGCATAACAGACTCATAAAATGGAGTCAGGCCAGTCAACTCACCCCCCTCCAGCTTTAAGAGGAAAAGGTGCTTGTCTAAGCCCAAATAACCTCTCCTCTCCTCATCAGAGGAGAGGAGAGGAGAGGCTGTGTAGGCTGTGTCGACCCAGCTAGACTGTACAACAGTCTCTGGGCTGCTTGAAGCCGGAAAGCCATGATTCTAGAGGAAATGTCCACCAGGCCTTGCCCACCCTCGTGCAGTGGCAGGTACAGGGCTGCAGCTTTAATCCAGTGGTGTCCAGACCAGAAGAAATTGACAAGGGTCCTCTGAAGCTCTTGTATCAGACCTTCTTTAAGAAAAAACACAACTACTTTATTAATCCGTGATGTATAAGCAACATTCTCATATCCTACCTTCTCTCCTACGGCGACCAGAAACTCCTCCACAGTGACAGTAGCTTCAGTAACACACCTAAAGCCGTTCAGAAGTGACAGCACGGCTTTAGATGGGTCGCGTGTGGGTGGCCATGGCGTCCCCATGTGGGTCGCCATCCCCGCCAAAACCAGGGTAATTTCGACACGAAAAACAATATACTTAATTCTACCACAACAACTAAATAAAAATAATGATGACCTCAATCATCCATAGGAAGAAAAAACAGATAGCAACAAGAAAAGGAAACGTAAAAGAAAACCAAGATATCTAACTCTACACAACACTCACACTCACACAATTCCCAGCATGCACCTAACACTCCCAGCATGCAGAGAGAGAGAGAGAGAGAGAGAGGGGGGGGGGGGGGGGGGCAGGAAGAGAGGAGGGGAGAGAGGGAGGGAAATAGAGAGGAGAAGGGAGATGGTGATTAGCTGAGAAGGTTAAAATCCAATAATCACAGAAAAGAGACGTCTCGTTGACTTTGGTGAGAAGGAGGGAACATCAATGCTCACAACTTGTGACATACAACTCCTCCGTCTTCAACGGCTACCTCTGGAGATCCCTTCAATCTCCACTTAGCTGGGTAAATCTGCTTGTGTTTTTTTGCACCTTACTTGTAGAATAATCTCCCAAACTCTCTTAAACTGTATGATCTGGTGCCTCTAGGATTCAGACGGCTGATTGTCGTGGAAAATGTCAAGATTATGTTATAGTGCTTGTAAAATTATATTATCATCTTTGTATTGCATTAGAATGGTTGTTTTATTCTGTTAACTATTGTGTGTGTGTTCCACTGAGGATGGGCCTCTATGAGATAACACTGACAGAGGAGATTGACCATGTCTTTGGGTAATAAAGCCTAAAGAGCATTCCAGATAGTAAAGGTAATGTTTTCGTGCTATACCGTACCAGGGTGAGACGGGTTCCAGTTTGGAGTAGGAGGGGGCCAGACACTGGCCTTTACAATGAGAACTGTTGACACAGCAGTAACTGTCTGCTATGTTTTATAGATATCTTTCATACAAATCTTAACCATTGTGAACTGTTCCTAAGATCTGTGGTTCGCCATGTAAGTTGAGAGGGGTGTATCTTGGCTATAAAAGGTCTTTGTACTTTTCTCTATTCACTTTTCAGTGGTTCATTGGAGATAGCGCATCATTGAAAGTCAAAAAGGACTATTGCAAAGCTCTTAATAAAAAATATGTAGTTTAAGTGTAACTCTGACTGGTGTGTAGTTTGTAACTCTCCTCATTTGGTAAAGCAGAAATATGCCATGTTAAGAATGTGTTTGTTTTCTATGATTGTTTGTCGTATCTGTTTTGCTTTTCATATTGTATTGATGTGTATATTTGTTTAAATTATAGGTCTCATCTGTAAAATATACCTTGGTCTCAGCATGACTCCCTGTCAAAATAAAGGTTCAATCAAATAAACACCCAGGTACCTTCCCCACTCCTTCACACTGTCTATTTCCTGACCCAACCTCTCCCACACCTCACACTACCAAGTTTAGATTTGTATTTCACCACCGCTCAATTCAACCCCCTCTAGCCGTCTGACTCCTTCATTTTCAATCTCCTCAGAGATCCAGACGCTTCTGTAGACGTGAGTCATGAAAGGATCCATCTTATTCCTTATCAACCTTACCAGACAAAACCCATCGGTCTCCTTCGCTCTGCCTCTCCCACTTTCTCTCTCCTTCTCCAGACGCTGTATCTCTCTCAGATTACAGATATGCATGGGAGATACTGAGCAATGGGGATACACTCACAGTGCATGGGAAGGTTGCTTGACTCACTGGCTTCGAGTCCCTTTGGTTCAAATCAAATGTACATCATTCAAAAGACGCTGTTCCTGAATATGCAGAATGAGCAGGAAATGGGGTAGACATTAAGCTTGGTTCAATGGATCACGGTCGATAATCATTATTAACTCCATCAGCAGAAGCAGGGAAGAGGCAGCGAACTTAGCCTTTCCACTGGGGAACATCCCCATGTCAGTTAATTAGGCAGAATGTGGACACCACAGAGGAACTTGATACGGTGCAGAGCACGTGCACATCTTAACCAGTTGATAACAACACATTGCCTCAACCTCAATCAGACTCACACACAATTCCAGTAGCCTACAAACAAACACCGACACCAACCACACACACACGCACACACAGTGACCCCTGGCAAACAAATTAACATAATATGTAAATTGGTATTAATATCAACGTCCATGGTCAGACTGCCTTCCTAAACTTGCATTGGGAATCATTCAGAAATATTTGTTGAATGCCAAACCAAGCAAATGGAGTAGACCTAGCTTCCTGCCAGAGGATTCCCAACTTCATTTACATAATGGTTCCACCAAGCGTGGCAGTTATTCTATTTTCATCATCTCACTTCCCGTTGGCTGGCACGGGAGAGTGTTCATCAGCATTCACCACAGGTATCTAAACAGGGAGGATTGCCAGAGGTATACGGCTGGGGCGACAAACCGCCTATCAGTCTGTCCATAGTGTCACTCCTTTAGCTCTCCCTTCCCCTCTTTCTCTCCTTGTGCTTGTAAGTGTTTCCAGTCTGTGTGTGCTATTGCACCTGTAGCAAATAAACAGAGAGTAATCAAAAGAGAGCAACCAACTGTGCCACCTCCCAGATATAATAGTCTCTCTCTTAATTTTCCTCTGCTCTTTGCTTCTCTTTCTCACCCATCTCTCTCTACCTCTATACCACTCCCCTCTATCTCCTTCCTGCAACCCATCTCTCTGCATCCCTTTATCTACCTTCTCTCTCCTTTTCCTTGTGCTCTTCTCCCCCCCTAGTGGGAATGGGTGTAAGCTGCTCCTTTCTTCCACTCCCCCTCTCCTCGCTCTCTCTCTCTCTTCCTCAGTAATGTGCTCCATGCTACACCATTAGAGGCTAGCCAGAGAGCAGGGCTAGGGTCAGGGGGAGGAGAGAGGCATAGGGGAGGGGGGAATGAGGCAAAGGGGCTGGAGAGGGGAAGAGGTTGAGGGTGAAGGAGTGAGGGATGCGGAGCCGGTTGGCAGAGGAGGGTAAGGGAAAAGAGGGGCACTAGAGGGTTGGAAAAATGAGGAGGAGAGGGAATGAAAGGAGCGAGTGACAGATGGGAGACGAGGACAGACAGAGCTGTTTGTGTGTGTGCGGGTGTGTAAAACTCCCTGGGCCTTGTTCTGTCAGGGAGCCAGCTGATGGATCTACCCCTCCCTGATCAAACACATCAATCAATAACACAGCATCAACACTACAGAGGAGCACAGCGACACAGACATGATTACTTAAAGTGCACTGCACACATACCACCTACTACCACTACAAGGGCATAACTGTACACAGCTCTCTGCCCCAGCCTAGCCAACTATCCCTCAACTATTATCTCCATTTTAACGTTGCTAGTGTATCAACCTTATACAAAATCTCCCATATACCTTTGCTACAGTATGTTTTTCCTCTCAACAATATTTCCTCTGCCCTTCCTAGATCATCCATCTCCTCTCAACAATCTTCCACAAGGTATCTGCCCTTTCTAGGGATACCAATTGAATTTCCCTTTGTTTTCATCCCAAGGACAATTGTTCTCAACTGTCTTAGTGGCCTCCACTTGTCCCCAGCAGCACATACTGTACATAGAGTCCAGTATGAGTGGTACATGGAGTGTCACTGATGGGATGTAGGGTGTTGCCAAGGCCATATGATCCACACAGACCTTGAGGAGCTCTGATTCCATTACATAACCTGGTTCGCTGTCTCGGTCTGATAATGAGAGGGCTGTGTAGCAGAGGTCTAATGGCCAGCCCCTGCAGCCAATCTGGGGGAATGGTAATCGAGATCAGATGAAAACAGCCGATGTGAGGAGCCGATTTCTCTTGTAGTAGCAGCATGTTAGTTATAATTAAGGTCAATTAAAAGACTATGGAATCCAGTTGCAGCTGATGTGTGTTTTTGGGCTTACTCTCAGGACTCAATCTCTGTATGGTTGGTGTGCTGCGTCAATATGTCACACTGTAATCACCATGGCAAAAATCTGTCACTTCAGATGCCTGCCTCTTGACCCAAGGTCAAAATAAACTTTGCAGATGTGATTTACTGCCATTACCCATCCCCTGCACTAGAAGGGCTCTGATTGGCTAGTTCCTCTAGAGAGGCGATGTACTGATTAACGGGCAGGCTGATAGATGAGCTGTTTGATTGGCGAGCCAATATATCTATCTGAATGGCATTGGCAGACTGGCTCCCTCATTTCAAACAGGGAAAACACACAAGAGCTAGGTATCAGGTCCCAACAGCCTTAAATAGTCACTGGTGTTCTCCTCTCCATCCCGCCTCCAGGTGGATATCTTCCGTCCCAGAGCTCACTCCATTCAGTCCCTTTCAGACCAGTGGGCTGGAGAGAGATGGCCAGAGAGGGGTCAACTCTCCACTAAAAACAGGCTTGCCCATAGTCCCTAAAATACTACAGTGAGGTGGAAGTGATTGGGGAGAGGATAACTCAGGAACAAACAGATGCTGTGCAGGACGCCATACCCCTTCCCCCGGCCCCCTCATGCTCTGCCTTCGGTTGGCAGGGTGTCTGTTGGCAGCAGGACAGGGTTTGGGCTGAGGTATAAAATTAGCTCAGACAAAGATTCAGAGGTTACATGCTTCTAATGAAGCTATTGATTTTTGATGAGCCAAAACAGAGCGCTTTTGTCTTTAGGAGCTGTCAGTGGATCTCTTTTCGTGACTTCACTGCATCACATTACCCAGCACTGAGACAAGCCAGAGACAAAACCTCGAACCAAAGCAGGATTGGTCCAAGACACATCAAGGAACCGTTCCACACAATACATGCAGAAACACCATGTCATGTCACCGTCAGCAAGCAAAGTAGACACACACCCTGTAGACATGTGATGAGATGTGCACACACACACACACACACACAGAAAGGGACACTCACGCTATGCAGTGAGAACCCTGGGGTTGAGACAGCTGTGAGTCCAGCTGCAGATAAAACATGTGGAAGAGGTCCCTGGGCTGGGCATCCACCCTTCTCACCTCTCATCTGCCGTCCACACCACTCCCCTTTTCCCCTCTCCATTCCTCCCTCTCCACAGAAACTTGCATTAATCAGTAGATTTGGTATTATTAACTACGCCACATACAGTATGAGACACTACAGAACAGATATAGCACAGTCAATTCAACCTACTTTTCATACTGAGTCACGGTACCCTAATCAGAAGTAGGCTATAGCTTAAGTTTTCCAGCTAATGTCTCAAAAGTACTAATCATATAGGGCCCCCTCTCCATTACTTTATTACTTATCCAGTCGGTTATGCTCTTAACATGGTGGTGACAGTCCTTCCCAGAGGCCTCTCTAAGAGCTTCTAATAATGGATCTCCTCCCAAAACTACCGGATGTGCTGGGAAAATATCTAATACTGGTACTTGACTTTACAGTGGCCAAAACACCTTTCCATAACCAATAAAGGTGAAGGCATTTTTTAACACTGAATTAAACAACCCAGTTAATTGTTTCATTTGACATTAAGTCGTTTATTAGCATGTTCACAGATCTGTAAGTGCGTGCCTTTAGCCAATTGTTTTTCCGCTCGTTGTCAAGTCGTACATAATGTTTGGCATGACAACAAACACAACAGGGGATTTGGCTAAATTGCTAATTGATCTGCTACCGGACTAGTAGTTTATATTCCATTGTATTCATTTACACACACGTGATGGTTTCTACAACAAACTGCACATCAAAACCTGGCAGATCCAACCTCTGCTCCTATCTGTCCTTCACACCTTCAGTTGCCATGGGGAACCACATCCAAGGTCTGACAGCAGTGATGCTGGGCCAGCTACTGTTTGTGTGCAAGGACACACAACATGCATGTGTGTATGCACACACTCACGCAGTACGGACATACAGTACACACCAACACACGGCCCCATTCACATTGACAAAACAGTGCAATCTGGCATTGTTCTTTAAGTCAGCTATGCTTTACTTATTCTAAGCACTTATAATGTCACTTTTCACAACGGCAATTAGAGCAAAATTATTTTGACTGCAGTTGGCAATTATCCCCCCGTCAGCAGAACAAGTCTCATTGATCTGTTGTGTTTGATAAATGTGTCACCAGATCCCAGTAAACATAATCTTCCACTATCATGAGGGTTGCAGGTAAGTTTGATAGATGAGATGAACAAGGTCCTTAATCCACATTGACAACCATAGTCTATGTTCAGTGACATGTTAGACCATGTTAAAGCCCAGGTGCCTTTTAATACAGCAACATAACATGGCTGGCACTAAACGAGATGGGCGTCTAGCGGATCGATATTTCTAGTCATTAAAGTCAGGTGATTTTGGGTAATAAAGGCAAGCATGGCAGATGGGATGGCCATCTTGTGATGAGGTAATAGCCCTGCTGAAACCTGGCTAAACCCTACACTGAGGATAACCTCCACCTCTAACCTCTTACTGTAATATTTCATACAATCCTATAAACTGCAATTTCATCCATATCTGTCTTTCTGTGACTGCTGCCTCTACTTGGCACTTGTTTTACACTGCAGGTACCTGTCATAAAGACAGCAGACTGTATGTTTCTGTTTCAGAATGTTCTTCCAGCATGGCGGTGGCTGGGATGAGGGGTGCTTACACATCAGCCCGACCTTGCTTCATCCTGCCTACTCCTCTGAGATGTATACACACACACACACACACACACACACACACACACACACACACACACACACACACACACACACACACAGGTCCCTCGGAATCTGGGACACTTCTGTTTGCGCCCCACACACACGTAAACATGCTCACGCCCATACATTGCTGTTCTTTTCATATATCAGCTTAGCAGGAAGACTGAATATAGGGCAGAATTCTTACACACAATAAACACCATGGTCTGTGCAGTTCCGGCCGACTGGGCTAGGGTAGACCTTTACACTCATACCCATATACGGGTTGAAAACGGCAGATTTGGACACTGAGAAGTGCCTAAATTAGAACGCAATGGCTGCACAGTAAGATGCTATACATGATGGCAGAGCTCAGGGTCTCCGCCTCACAGATATGGATGGGTTTCGACTGAGATCCATTCTGAGAACGGCACAAGACAAGATCCCAGAAATGTTCCATACTCAGATAAAATGTATTTCTCACAATGTTTTATTAAATTTTGTGGTATCCAATTGGTTGTTACAGTCTTGTCCCATGGCTGCAACTCCCGTACGGACTCAGAAGAGGCGAAGGTCGAGAGCCAGTGCGTCCTCCGAAACACAACCCAGCCAAGCCGCACTGCTTCTTGACACAATGCCCGCTTAACCCAGTAGCACCAATGTGTCGGAGGAAACATTGTACACCTGGTGACCGTGTCAGCGTGCACTGCGCCCAACCCGCCACAGGAGTTGCTAGTGCGCGATGGGACAAGAACATCTCTGCCGGCCAAACCCTCCCCTAACCCGGATAGGGTCCCTAAATATGGGAACTTTACATTTAAGAGGATTTATCCACTTCAAATAAGTGTAGCTGAATAGGAGGAGACAGGTTAAATAAGGATTTTAAAGCAATTGAGACATAAATTGGGCTGTTCTGAGGGCAAAAGGGGGTGCAACTCAATATTAGGAAGGTGTTGCTAATGTTTTGTACACTCAGTGTACGATCACTATGTTTGATGTACAGTTACAATAAGACATGGCATTATAACCTGGGTTGTCCTGAACAGAATGTGCCCACGTTTATTGTATTGTGAAGGAAATTTGCCGCAGACCATACATTTGAATGCACTCATGACATTATATACGCACCAAAATAACGCACCAATAACGCACCAAAATAACGATCTGCTACTCTGAAATACCTAATGAAAGATCCTATTTTATAATTTAGCTAGTCATGTTGGCAATAGAACAAGCTTTCAAATCATGCCCACCTGACCCAGATTGTGATTTATAATGGACCGTTTTTGGATTGCGTAAACAACAGCAGTAATTGTGTAAAGGCGGGGATGCAGGGCTGTGTTCCAACAACTACAAGTGTGCTTGCTCTAGTTCCTCAATGGCACAGCTAGGAGAGATAAAAAAAAAACACCTTATATTTGAAGACTCTTCTTTGAGTCAAAAGTGCATTTAAATTAATCAGAAACTGTGGAGGTGTGTGGCCACTTGGAAAAAACAGTTAGACCTCTTAAATCCTTTTAATTATTTTTCTTATGTTACACCTACCCCAAAACAAATGCAGCGAAAAGCAAAGTAAATGTAAAATGCACATGAAATCAACAGTGTAGTGTTTGGATTCAGTCTTGTCAGGTAAACTGTTGTCTCCTCACCTTTAGTCTAATCATTTCTCTATAATCTCCAAACTGTTCCCTTTTAATTGTTGTTTAGGGTATGTTGTGGTGAACTGTCATTACAATTGCTTCCTGGGAACCTGGACCACTTTTGGAGCGAACAAGTGCTCTCAAATCGTTTGCTGATGTCGAACACAGATGACAATTATATTCCTAATAAAGCCAATTTAGCTAGCTAACATACACCTGGAGAATACAAGTTATATTCACTATGGCTAGCTAGCGTTAGCAACGTTTTCAATGAGAGCTAAATAACCAGCACGCTAGCAAACAATGAAAACAGTATAATTTCCTAATTCAAAAAACACTTCAATAGGCTCTGTTTCATGTTTCATAGTTGCAAGTACCCCTAGCGCACTGTTGAATTATTTAGTCATTTAAACTAGGGATACACCGATATGGTATTTTTGGCCGATACCGATATCCAATATATTCTTTGCCAAAAGAAATTAGACCGATAACCGATATAAAAAGACGTGTGACCTTTAAAGCATTCTAGTACAGTTAAATAGTTGAAACACACACACACACACACACACTGACCAAAAAGTTGTTTTGTTGGCATTTACGTATGTCCCCATTAACAGTAAAACATAATCAAAACATATTTATTTAACTTACTTGCTGTGATGTTTCGTTGTTCATTTGTTCAGTCTCAACCAGGATTTCATCATACATGTCAAGCAGTGAAGTTTCAGCTCTGTCTGTCCGTGGCCTCTCTTCCTCGGTGCGCACTGTCACTGTATCCGTTTCCATCTTGTCCAGCTGTGTCTGTAACATTTAATGTAAATCCTTTTTCTTGTCTGGATTGAAGTAGCGGTCCTTGTACCTAGCATCGAGCATGGTGGCGACACAGTAATGCGGGTCAGATAGAATGCCACCAAATCGCTTGTTCACAGCCTCTAGTAGAGTACTTTAAGTTTTAACCCCACGGTCTGTTTCGGCAGTTTTGTTGAGCAGGCATTTCAATGCCATGACAGAGGGTATCATGTCTGCTGCAGACTCAGTTGATGAGCTTATTTCTCGAGTCAGTTGTTCGAATGGAGCTAGCTAGTGTGTTCATGTTTCCAAGTTTCAAACAGGTTCTCAAATTCCATTGAAATGGCAGCAGCGGTATGAGAACCAGCACATTGTTGAGCAATACAGCTTTCCTAAGTACGAAATTCTCGTCGACCCACTGTGCTGTCAGACTCAGCATGCTCATGGGGCTGACATTGCTGGTCCAAATGTCAGTCGTGAAGCTAATGGCAGTGATGCCCATAGTACGTAGCACATGGATGTGCGTTTCAACAAAACTGTGTAACTCCGGTAGGGCAACATCTAAGAAATAGAGCCTACTTGGTAGCGTGTACCGGGGCTCGAGGCGCTCGACCAGTTGGCGAAAGCGAACATCATCCACGACAGAGAACGGTTGATTGTCAAGGGCAATGAATTCCATTATCTTGGCATTAATGGATTCCGCCTTTGCGTTGTCTCGCTGAAATGTTCTTACTCTTTCAAATGAGTCCTCAACTTGAACTTGTTTAGTTGTTGGACGTTGGCGCTTAGTATTTTTCTTATTTTGTTCTGCGTAGCGCTGTATTTTCCATGGCGTCATTAAGTCATCTACCTACGTTATATAGGTATGCACGTCATCTACCTACGTTATATAGGTATGCACGCCATCTACCTACATTATATAGGTATGCACGTCATCTACTTACGTTTATATAGGTATGCACGTCATCTACCTACGTTATATAGGTATGCACGTCATCTACCTACGTTATATAGGTATGCACGTCATCTACCTACGTTATATAGGTATGCACGTCATCTACCTACGTTATATAGGTATGCACGTCATCTACCTACGTTATATAGGTATGCACGTCATCTACCTACGTTATATAGGTATGCACGTCATCTACCTACGTTATATAGGTATGCACGTCATCTACCTACGTTATATAGGTATGCACGTCAGCTTCGACATCGGTTTTGCACATCGGCGTTAAACTAGACATCGGGCCGATGCCGATGTTGGCATTTTTAGCTAATATCGTCCGATTCCGATATGCTTACCGATATAACGTGCATCCCTAATTTAAACTATTTATTTTTGAAAACTCTCTGTTTTTGCCATAGCCCTTCTTGGCTTCTAAGGGTTTGAAAGGTGAGCAAGCCTGTCCGAGGTGTCAGACTTGACGACAGTTGCAATCCATCGGAGCGCTGTGATTGGTTGAGGCAGGGCTTAGCGAAGGGTCAATTGGCACACACAGATATAGCACAGTCATTATGCAAGCAGTACGTAGCAGTTTCAGCAATGTTTCTAAAAATGTTAATGCAAAATGTTAACAGCTTGGAATTCCACTTACAGAAGGTCTAAGACAGTGCACATCCCTGGTCAGTGAAACATTTATTTTGTCATTTTTAGTACCTATGAAGGAAGAGATCATCCTCAAGGCCAAAGCAATTCTAGAAAGAGTGAATGCCCCTGAGGTCACACTGTAATGGTTTTATCATTAGAGGACTGCATCCAGGAGGTTATATAAAAGAGGAATGAGGTACCCTGAAGCCATATCATCTCACACACACACAGGCGCGATTGCACATACAAACGGACACACGCTCACACACACAACGCATTAGCAGGTCTTGAGTCTAGTATTGTATTAAGTCTACACCCTGTAGAAATAGGAAAATGTACTACAGCCCAATGCATTGCAATGAAAACACACAAAACATTCTACAGCATCCCTATATTTGATAATACTTTCTCCACTTTTCTCAGCCAACCTAAAACCCCAACTGATCTGTAAATTGTGATGATTGAGAAGATGCATTCGGAAACTATTCCGACCCCTTGACTTTTTCCACATTTTGTTACGTTACAGCCTTATTTTAAAATGTATTAAGTATTTTTTCCCCTCATCAATCTACACCCAATACCCCATAATGACAAGGCATAAACAGGTTTTTAGAAATGTTTAAAAAACAGAAATACATCATTTACACAAGTATTCAGACCTTTTGCTATGAGACTCGAAGTTGAGCTCAGGTGTATCCTGTTTCCATTGATCATCCTTGAGATGTTTCTACAACTTGTTTGGAATCCACCTGTTGTAAATTCAATTGATTTGACATTATTTGGAAAGGCACACAACTGTCTGTATAAGGTCCCACAGTTGACAGTGCATGTCAGAGCAAAAACCAAGCCATGAGGTCAACGGAACTGTCTGTCCCGTAGAGCTACGAGACAGGATTGTGTTGAAGCACAGATCTGGGTAAGCGTACCAAACATTGCTGCAGCATTGAAGGTCCCCAAGAACACCGTGGCCTCCATCATTCTTAAATGGAAGACGTTTGGAACCACCAAGACTCTTCCTAGAGCTAGCCGTCCGGCCAAACTGAGGAATTGGGGTAGAAGGACCACGGTTATGGAGGTGACCAAGAACCCGATGGTCACTCTGACAGAGGTCTAGAGTTCCTCTGTGGAGATGGGAGAACCTTCCATTAGGACAACCATCTCTGCAGCACTCCACCAATCAGGTATTTATGGTAGAGTGGTCAGATGGAAGCTAATCCTCAGTAAAAGGAACAGCCCGCTTGGAGTTTTCCAAAAGCCACCTAAAGGACTCTCAGACCATGAGAAACAAGATTCTCTGGTCTGATGAAACCAAGATTGAACTCTTTGACCTGAGTGCCAAGTGTCACATCTGGAGGAAACCTGACACCATCCCTACGATGAAGGAATGTGGTGGCAGAATCATGCTGCAGGGATGTTTTTTCAGGGGCTGGGACTGGGAGACTAGTTAGGATCGAGGGAAAGGTGAACAGAGCAAAGTACAGAGAGATCCTTGATGAAAATTTGCTCCAGAGCACTCAGGACCTCAGACTGGGGTGAAGGTTTACCTTTCAACAGTACAACGACCTTAAGCACACAGCCAAGACAACGCCGAAGTGGCTTCGGGACAAGTCTCTGAATGTCCTTGAGTGGCTCAGCCAGAGCCCGGACTAGAACCAGATCGAACATCTCTGGAGACCTGAAAATAGCTGTTCAGTGACGCTCCCCATCCAACCTGACAGAGCTTGAGAAGATCTGCAGAGAAGAATGAGAGAAACTCCCCAAATACATGTGTGCCAAGCTTGTAGCGTCATACCCAAGACAACTTGAGGCTGTAATCGCTGCTATAGGTGCTTCAACAAAGTACTGAGTAAAGGGTCTAAATACTTATGGGTCTAAATACGTAGAAATATTTATGTAAATTTGTAATTTCATTGATTTATTTGTATAAATTTGCACATAAAAATGAAACGTGTTTTTGCCTTGTCATTATGGGGTATTGTGTGTAAACTGATCAGGCGTTTAAAAAAAATCAATTTTAGAATAAGGCTGTAACGTAACAAATTTTGGGGGTCTGAATACTTTCTGAATGTACTGTATGCATGAAGATATTGTAGTGTAGACACCTTTCTTTTTACACATACTGACAGGGTAGATCATCACTTTATGGAAGGGTTATCATTAAGTCATTATGCCGCTGTCTCACCTTTATTCCAATGCCAACCTTGGCATACAGCAAGCAATGTTTTCAAATGTGTGTGTTGTATTGAAATGATTGCAGCCAACAATTGTTATTAATTGGTATTGCAGAGGTATCCTCTCCTTCTCTCCTCCCTCTCTTTTGCCGTCTCTCATTTGGATGGTGTTGATGTGGAGGTCAGAGATAAAAGCTGGCCTGTGACAGATGTTCTGAACATGATATCCTCCCTGTAAGACGCCCCTAACATTGCTGAGACTGTTTGCCATGGTATGAACAACCGTCACGTGGAGCTACAGGCTCCCTCCTCTGCCTCTGCTCTCCTTATTCTCTCTCTCTCTCTCTCTCTCTCTCTCTGCTATTCCATCTATATCACTCTGTTCTCTCCCTTTCTCCCACCATCCTCAGACTTCTCCAAGATCCCACCACTCTACACACCGACCTCACGTTGTCTTATGAGAATACACACACAAGACATCAACAATGAGGTGTCATGTCACCATCATTACCCAGGTAATGAGCAAATGAGCCATGATCATTTAAGGAGCAGGTGGAGATATCACAGTAGCCCACAGCACAGAACACTGAATCAAGAGATAGAGGCAGCTGCAGTGCACCCTATTGGAGAAAATCCTTTTAACCCTTAATCTCACAGGTAGAGCTGGGAGGTTTACATTAAAACAGGCTGTTCTTTAAAGGAAGAATAATAAACTTAGCAAATAGGGGAAGGAGGGAAGAGATCACTCTTTCCCTCTCAGCCGAGGATGGATGAACAGTCTCTTTCACATACTGATCTAGGAAAGTGACTACAAAAGCCAGCCTATCAGAGATATGTGGCACATACTACAGCAGGTCCACAGGAGGGGAAAACAATAGAACCTGAAAGGCACATTAAACCCAGCCAGCAGGACATGACGACTCAGCTAGGAGATTAGGAGAGGGGAAGAGTGGAGGGAGACAGAGAGGATCCCTGCCTGTCTCCCCACACCGCCCGACCCTCTGTGACTCCACCCTCCAAGAGGAATGACATATGGGGAAAAGACCAGAGTAAAGAGCATAACACCCTCCTGGGGACAAGCGGGCAGGGCATGTCTGACTGAACAAACACAACCTGTGCATGAGCATCTGTGCATGACTGGTTAACACATGGCGGGTGTGTGCGCGTGACTGTGTGTGTAATTATATTGTTAAGTGTTAAGTGTAACCCGTGCTGTACAATGGAGGGAGGGAGACAGGTTGAGAAAAGGAGGAAATTAACGAAAGAGAGAGAGGCAGAGGGAAATTGACACCATCCTCAGTCAACCATACCTTGCGTCTTCGGTCCCTCGATCGATTCCTCTTCTTGTTCTTCTCCTCCTCCTTATCCTTCAGCTCCTGAGCTGCGAGCTCCGCTAGGTCCTTGTTCTTGCGTAGCTGCTTGGCGGCTTGCGCCATGGTGCAGCAGCTGCTATCGCCGTAGCTCCAGTCGTCACAGTAGCGGTCCCCGTCCCTGCCCCAGCCCAGGCTCTAACGACGGCTGTGGCTGCCACTGCGTGTGTGTGACGGTGGCGCTGGGAGCGCCTGTGTGTGTGAGACCGAGCCCCCAGCAGCCACAAATGAGATGCTGCTAGTGTTACTGCTGCTACTCATCCAGTAAGGCTGTGTTGCACTAAAATGCCTCCCCTCCCCCTCACCCAGCACAGACCAGTCACGCAGTCCTGTGCTCAGCACCGTGGGGATCCTGCTGCAGAGCTCCCTCTCTCTTTCTCCCTCTGGTATGTCCTCATCTGCTTCTCTCTATCCTCCTCCTCTACTGTCCTCTACTTCACTGACCAAGCTGCTGAGAACTGTGTGTGTAAAATACAATTGTAAGGGAACACGAACTGCAGATTCCTTCAAATAATTTTTGTCTCTTCTTGCCTCTTCCACGGTTCCACGATTCCCTCAAAGGAAAAGGACAGCAATCCTGCAGTATAGCAGAAATGTTGTTATTCTTCAATCAAATATATAAACTGGGTGGTTCGAGCCCTGAATGCTGATTGGCTGACTGCCGTGGTATATCAGGTCATATACCACGGGTATGACAAATAATTTATTTTTACTGCTCTAATTACGTTGATTACTAGTTTATAATAGCAATAAGGCACCTCGGGGTTTGTGGTATATGGCCAGTATACCACCGCTAAGGGCTGTGTCCAGGCACTCCTCGTTGCGTCGTGCTTAAGAACAGCCCTAGCAATGGCATATTGCCTATATACCACACCCCCTTGGGCATTATTGCTTAAATATACAGCCTTTTCTTGCACTGTTCTAAATGCTGTTCTATACATCTTTGGGTTTTCAAAGATGCATAGACAATTGTTGGTATGTATTTCTCTGTGTGATTTATTGACATGGAGTAGTACACAAGCAGTAAGATGGGGCTGTGTTCACCCTAGCTGATCAGGTTCTGTTATGTTTTACAGTCAGCAACAGACAAGGAATAAACATCAAAAACATGTGTGTTTCATAAAAATTGCATGCATGTTGCCGCCCTGTCTTCTCCCTCTCCTTTTCACTGTAGAACAAATAATGGACCTCACACAAGCATTGATCGAGGGAAAAGAGAGCAAGGGCAAACATGAAGTAAAAAGTAAAAATTCTAGTCGCTCAATTTATTTATATTCCAGTCACACTAAATGTAATCTCAGCGCTATATGTGGGATCCTTCTCAACGCCGGAGACATAGAAACAAAGGAATTACACTGACATCATGGTGGGGGTCTCACTCACTCTTCATAGTCTTAAGACAGCAGCCACTTGACCGGAAACACATTAGTCATATTTATTTACGGTTGCCATGAGCCAATATATCAGCACACCTGCATTCAACTGCCTGGCTTGAGAATGCAACTGAATCACTTTACTCATTCCAGTTAGCCTACCCGCAAAATGAAGCATTAAATCAATACTGAGCATAGGGAACACATATTCAAATATATGAAACTGTGCATTCCTCAGCCAAGCATTTTTATTTAAAAAAGTAATTAAAAGTATTTCCCATTAAGGACTCATAGATGAATAGGGGATGTCTCCCTGGTGATCAAGCAATTTATTTATTGAGTGTGTGTGTGTGTGTGTGTGTGCGTGTGCGTGTGCGTGTGTGTGTGTACAGTATGTCAATAAAACCTGCATTGATTTAGGATCTTTCCATTCATCACTTCTTCATGCGTTATTCAATAGGGTACAAACTCCACCTACCACTACTGACACCAAGCAGGGAGGGAAATGCCTTTGGTGTGATTGACAGCTTTGGACTTTATTTTGACTGATGGTAATGGTCCCCAATCAACTGGAGGCAATAAACACTCCAAAATATGGTTCAATAGCCCCAGGAATAGAATGGGGGATTATTCTGTGTTCAACACAAATGTCAAATGGGAAATGGCATACTAGGCACATCAATGTAGGCTAGGCAGTATTCCACTCTAACTGATGGGGCAGGTTCCAATTAAGTTTTTCCCCATGTGTCAAAAATGTCAATACACTATGAGAATATATTTTATACTTGCAAATAGTCTGGAATACTAAAATATGTATAATACTGCCACCTACTGAAATGTTGGTGAATGATATCATATAAAAATATTTTTTAATAAGGACATAATGCATTTTAATTTACAACAATAAGACTACTGAACCTGTACTCATACCTCAATAGTGCAGACTATTGTTGTCAGATCACCGAAAATCAACATCCGACATTCCAAATATAGACAGGCCAATAAGTTCTCATCTAACCAACAACGCTACAGTCCAAACATTTGGACCTGTTCTATTGATTTCAGTATGATATCATGATATAGGGTACAAATGGGGTGGCAGGGTAGCCTAGTGGTTAGAGTGTTGGACTAGCAACCGTAAAGGTTGCAAGTTCAAATCCCCGAGCTGACGTGGTACACATCTGTTGTTATGCCCCTGAACAAGGCAGTTAACACCACTGTTCCTAGGCTGTCATTGAAAATAAGAATTTGTTCTTAACTGACTTGCCTAGGTATATAAAGTTAGAAAAATAATATTGATGGAAGTGTTAAAAAAAAGTGTTGCTAGGCATGTCTACTTACCGTGTTGGCGACCCACAATGCAACACTTCAAAATGTAGTCTACACATTATTACCAGATTCCATGTAGCTGTTAGTTTTAACAGGACTTGCAACCTTATCTCCCCCTCGCGCAATTGATTTGAATGTGATATCAATATGAGTGATTGGAAAATAAGTGTTGCGTTTCTCTTTCTGTTTTGGCGACCCCCAAATCAAATTGACTCTCTCCAAAATGTAGCTAGCTGTCTTCTGCAGGTTGTTCTCTAACCAGTGATGTAAAAAATATCTCCAGTTTCCGTGTTCTTTCAGTTGTGTTAGTTTCAACAACGCTACCACCTGATCCCCCCCCCCCCCCCCACCTAATCGATATCAGTGATTTATTGCCACTTGTCCAAACACCAAGGTTTTGATGCGTGTTGCAGTTTATAAGGTGCTCATTTGAAAAAAAAATCAAGTAATATGATTACTGTTGTTGCACTTGTGTAGATAGTAGATTTTAAGTTTAGGTTTTCAATATATAACAAACTGTTTCTGCTTATTGCTCATTGATTTGGACACCAGGTGTCGCAGGAAGAACAAGACGTTCCTCAGGGACCCCAGCCACCCGAGCCATGGCCTGTTCTTCCCGTTTCTATCACTCAGACGCAGGAGTATAGGAGCACCATGGAAAAACTGTAAGACTGGCCAATAGCTTCTACCCCAAGACCATCAGGCTTCTACCCCCCACCCCCCCACCCCCAACCTCAAAGGACATTTCTACCCTGCCCTCACCCCAATAGACATGTATTATGCTGAATAGTCACGACTAGTCGACTACTCACCCTGCTGCTCCTCCTTTGGACATTTCCCATCCCCTCTAACGGACGTTAACCCTGCCCCCACCCTCAATGGACATTTCCCATCCCCTCTAATGGACGTTAACCCTGTCCCCACCCTCAATGGACATTTCCCATCCCCTCTAATGGACGTTAACCCTGCCCCCACCCTCAATGGACATTTATCATTGTATTTATATCTATTTGTATTATTTTACTTCACTTTGTCCTGCATTGTTGGAGCTCGTGCCCTGTAATTACATCTGCAACCATGTGCATTATGTGACTATTAAACTCTCTAATCTCTAATGTCTAATCTAATCTCTAGAGTGTGTTTTGACATTGGGCTATGTATCAAAACGGCTTGTCAACAGGAAGCAGCGACAATACATTTTCAATTTATATTTTAGAAACATGAATGTAACTTTCAACATTAATTTCCAATGGTATTGTACAAATTATTTATTTTGATGATAGTCTATTCCAATAACAGAAATGTCCAAATAGGGTTTTCTCTGCCTACGAGGAGCTCTTAAAATTGTTGCTAAACAGGATTCAACATTGCCATCTAGTGGTATAAACGTGTCTTGTATTGCTATTGCCTAGTAGAGTAGTTTGTAACCACCACACCGTGAGAAAATGGTTAGAAAACTTGCCAATTTACCCACAGACCGTGCACATTCGGAGTAGACATTAACCCACAGACCATGCACGTTCGGAGTAGACATTAACCCACAGACCGTGCACATTCGGAGTAGACATTAACCCACAGACCGTGCACATTCGGAGTAGACATTAACCCACAGACCGTGCACATTCGGAGTAGACATTAACCCACAGACCGTGCACATTCGGAGTAGACATTAACCCACAGACCGTGCACATTCGGAGAAGACATTAACACACAGACCATGCACATTCGGAGTAGACTTAACCACCCTCGTGTAATTTATAAAAGCATCTGACTTAACATGTGATTTCAATTTAATTGAGAAACGAGAGAGTAGCCTAAGAAATAATTATTACTTTAAGTAAATGGCTTACATTTAGAAGCTTTCAGCAGGTAAGCAAAGATGAGTGCCTGGTCAGCGAAAAGTAGCATGCGCTATGTTACTGTTTCCCGCAACTGGGACTGACAGGTGCACACGAGACAAACAGAAATTAAGCCGATGGTGGAATACAAAAACTTTATAGTTCTCTTAATGTGACAAATTGGATAATCAAAACTACATTGCAAATAGATTTATGCAATTGATTTCTTGGAAAGAAAATTGAAATGTAGGTGTTAAAGTCAAGCAATCTATCCATGTGGAAGTCCTTTCATGTCCATTCAGTTCAGCAATGCTGGTCAGTATATGACCACTGTGGCATAGTCATGGCCTTGTTCAAACTTGACTGAGTAGGATGGAGGAGCACCAGCATGGGACACGGTGGCATAGCACAAATCATCTTCACCTTCCTGTTATTGTAACAAAGGGATGAGGACAAATTACTATTTAAAAGAAAACATCAAATCATCAAATCCTTTCAATAAACCACAATTCCAACTGTTATTCATTTATAACATATGTTGTGTGCCAGCCCACTGTACTGTTTATGCACAGAAAACCAAAAAAGCACTATGGTGGCAAAGTGGAGGAAAAATGTGAGGCAGCTACATAAAAACATAATTATGTCATGGCCTTTTCTTCTTCTCCTCTTCATAATGACACTGGACGGTGACTTTTGACCACAGCCCTCTGGGCTTCCACCCAGGCAGCTCTGACCCCTTTACTTGGAGGGAGCATTGGTTGTGGCTGGCATTTGATCGACAAAGCTCCTTGAGTTTAGAATCCACATAGAACAAACACTGCTGACCCTCTACAAGGGCAGAGGACTCACTGCTCAGCTCAACCACTTCGGTCAGGGTCACAAACTTCAGGCTTACTGAGATCTGGTGCTTCTTCTGGGTAATCCAAGTGTTTGTCTGTTTCTCCTTGTCCCCTTGAAGGATGAGGAAAGAGAGAGGTAGTTGAGGAAAGAGAGAGGTAGTTGAGGAAAGAGAGAGGTAGTTGAGGAAAGAGAGAGGTAGTTGAGGAAAGAGAGAGGTAGTTGAGGAAAGAGAGAGGTAGTTGAGGAAAGAGAGAGGTAGTTGAGGAAAGAGAGAGGTAGTTGAGGAAAGAGAGAGGTAGTTGAGGAAAGATAGGTTTGAAAACATCGTAGTGAAAAAACTACGATTTGTGTCCGTTCTAAAACTAATTCAACATGCAAAATTATTCCCTTCTTTAGAGCGCAACATTTATTTCCCAGCCTTTGATTACCATGCAAATCACAAAAGTACATCCCTAATGTTGAATGACAAAACAAGCAAGAGAAGGGGAGAAACGTACCTGCATCTGTTAACTGTAGTTAAGAGAGACTACAAGAAATGTCATTCATTGTTATTCCAACCAAAAGTACAACTAGGGATATTGTTATGAAAGTCAATTATTTAACATTTTATTATACAGTACAATAATGATATTATTAATAGTACATAACTCACACATAAGGCACCAGCAGCACATTCATTGGATCATAATTAAGAGTTCTTTAAACCTGCCACCTGTTATTATGTATAATACAGAGAGAGAAGTGAAACAGGATATATGGAAATGAGAAATGCTTTCGAGGGGCATCTTCACATGCTCTCGAAAATGTTTTTAGAAATATACACAGGAGCCGTTGGTTGTAGATAATGACTCAGGCAATGCCACAGTAGTGAGTGTGAGAGTGACACACTGTATTTTGTGTCTCCCCTCTCTCCTTTTATGGTGAAACAATAGCTCCCACCTATGACCCTTCTGTGATGGTGCATCATTTTCATATACACTATCATACCTATATCTGTCATAGGTTTGTAATGTGCTCCAATTGCAGGGGTAGATAAGACTGATCTGGGTGGGCATATCTGTCCTAAGATCTGTAACGAACATGTTACGTCTGTCGGGAGCACAGAGGTTATGAGAGTTATTTATGTTCATGCAAGATTTTGTTCTGGGTATTCCAGATTAGGTTGGGCCTATACAGGCCTAACTGGCAGGAACCGCTTGTAATTGCAAAAAGTATATTAAAAATATTATTGAATTGTTGCAATTATCATGTGGGTTTACAATTGGTCTGAGAGGAACAGATGTTGACAGACTACAGGAAGAGGTGGGGTTTACAGGGTAGCAGAAAATCAGGAAGCAGAGAGAGGAAATACAGTGCCTTGCGAAAGTATTCGGCCCCCTTGAACTTTGCGACCTTTTGCCACATTTCAGGCTTCAAACATAAATATATAAAACTGTATTTTTTTGTGAAGAATCAACAACAAGTGGGACACAATCATGAAGTGGAACGACATTTATTGGATATTTCAAACTTTTTTAACAAATCAAAAACTGAAAAATTGGGCTTGCAAAATTATTCAGCCCCTTTACTTTCAGTGCAGCAAACTCTCTCCAGAAGTTCAGTGAGGATCTCTGAATGATCCAATGTTGACCTAAATGACTAATGATGATAAATACAATCCACCTGTGAGTAATCAAGTCTCCGTATAAATGCACCTGCACTGTGATAGTCTCAGAGGTCAGTTAAAAGCGCAGAGAGCATCATGAAGAACAAGGAACACACCAGGCAGGTCCGAGATACTGTTGTGAAGAAGTTTAAAGCCGGATTTGGATACAAAAAGATTTCCCAAGCTTTAAACATCCCAAGGAGCACTGTGCAAGCGATAATATTGAAATGGAAGGAGTATCAGACCACTGCAAATCTACCAAGACCTGGCCGTCCCTCTAAACTTTCAGCTCATACAAGGAGAAGACTGATCAGAGATGCAGCTAAGAGGCCCATGATCACTCTGGATGAACTGCAGAGATCTACAGCTGAGGTGGGAGACTCTGTCCATAGGACAACAATCAGTCGTATATTGCACAAATCTGGCCTTTATGGAAGAGTGGCAAGAAGAAAGCCATTTCTTAAAGATATCCATAAAAAGTGTTGTTTAAAGTTTGCCACAAGCCACCTGGGAGACACACCAAACATGTGGAAGAAGGTGCTCTGGTCAGATGAAACCAAAATTGAACTTTTTGGCAACAATGCAAAATGTTATGTTTGGCGTAAAAGCAACACAGCTGAACACACCATCCCCACTGTCAAACATGGTGGTGGCAGCATCATGGTTTGGGCCTGCTTTTCTTCAGCAGGGACAGGGAAGATGGTTAAAATTGATGGGAAGATGGATGGAGCCAAATACAGGACCATTCTGGAAGAAAACCTGATGGAGTCTGCAAAAGACCTGAGACTGGGACGGAGATTTGTCTTCCAACAAGACAATGATCCAAAACATAAAGCAAAATCTACAATGGAATGGTTAAAAAATAAACATATCCAGGTGTTAGAATGGCCAAGTCAAAGTCCAGACCTGAATCCAATCAAGAATCTGTGGAAAGAACTGGAAACTGCTGTTCACAAATGCTCTCCATCCAACCTCACTGAGCTCGAGCTGTTTTGCAAGGAGGAATGGGAAAAAATGTCAGTCTCTCGATGTGCAAAACTTATAGAGACATACCCCAAGCGACTTACAGCTGTAAACGCAGCAAAAGGTGGCGCTACAAAGTATTAACTTAAGGGGGCTGAATAATTTTGCACGCCCAATTTTTCAGTTTTTGATTTGTTAAAAAAGTTTGAAATATCCAATAAATGTCGTTCCACTTCATGATTGTGTCCCACTTGTTGTTGATTCTTCACAAAAAATACAGTTTTATATCTTTATGTTTGAAGCCTGAAATGTGGCAAAAGGTCGCAAAGTTCAAGGGGGCCGAATACTTTCGCAAGGCACTGTATGGAGGTAGTGTATCAACAGGTGGAAGTAAAGTCACATACTGTAAGTAAACTGTGATAATAACAAAACATATTTTTTAAAGTAACAGTGGTGTAAAGTACTTAAGTAACAATACTTTAAAGTAATACTTAAGTAGTTTTTGGGGTATCTATACTATATTCATATTTTTGTCGTCTTTTACTTTTAGTTCACTACATTCCTTAAGAAAACATTGTAATTTTTACTCCATACATTTTCCTTGACACCCGAAAGTACTCATTACATTTTGAATGCTTAGCAGGACAGAAAAATAGTCAAATTCACACACTTATCAGCCGAACATCCCTTGTCATCCCTACTGCCTCTGATCTGGCAGACTCACTAAACTGACATGATTGTTTGTAACTGATGGCTGAGTGATGGAGTGTGCCCCTGGCCTTCTGTAAAAAAGAAGAATAACAAGAAAATGGTGCATTCTGGTTTGCTTAAGATACAAAGTTTGAAATTAGTTATACATTCACTTTTGATACTGAAGTATATTTTAAATCAAATACTTATAGACTTTTACGTAGACTTTTACGTTTTAAGTAGAATTTTACTGGGTGACTTTTACTATTACTTGAGTCATTTTCTATGAAGGTATCTTTACTTTTACTTAAGTATGTTTGTTGAGTACTTTTTCCACCACTGAAAACTAATATACACCAGACATGGATAAAGAGAGAGATGTAGAGAGAGAGATGTAGAGATGTAACAAGCAAAGTTTGACATGTGTTCGACCCTCTTGTGGCTTTGAGTCTAGTGACTCTTGTCAAGGAGTGAAATAGATTGGTGACTACTGATTGGTGACTGCTGACTAGATTCGGTAACTCAATGAAGGAAAATATTTATTTTATGTTTCAGACAGTGTACTTTTCATTTATTTCATTTAACCTAAAATGCAAATAGTTGAAGATGCTTGTTTTCAGAAAGGAGTAGATATCTTTAGTCTTTGATGTTGTGGCAGGATTTGTTTTTGTACTATGAGTAAATTTTGATCCAATATGAAAACAAAATATAGGATTGTAACTGTAAACTATGGCAAAACATGTTATCCAGTAAATGTTTCTTCTTCTATGATTCTGCTAAGAGGGCGTACTCTCCAGCTATTTCAAACTTGATCTTGGTGCGCCCAGGTCCAACTTGGTTACCGGTAGATGTCACTGTTGCATATTGACGACTAGCTTGGTCACCGGTATATGTCACTGTAGCGTATTGCAGACTAGTGTCCTCTTCCTGTAAGAGAGATTTCAAGTCATTTTGAGCTGTGTGCACAGCAGGGTTGTCTTTGGTGCTATTTGCAATATTGCTTGATATTTTGGTAGTAAAGTGCATATTAGGCTACTTCACACTGCACTGGTTCAAACCAACTCACCTCATCCCTAGAAGGCTTTGTGATGACAGAATCTGTTTAATATGAGAGAATGAGGGAAAATAAAACACTGAACAAAAGGAGATAAAGGCAGTGGTGGTTTAGTTAACTCTCATACTCACAGACACAAGGTGGGGTTTGGTCTTGCTGTTCAGGTGGGCTTCTGTTGAGACAATGCAGTACAGTCAGAAAGATATAGCCGTGCATGAATAAAGAAAAAGAATGTACATCTAAAATGAATACACCAGTCTTACCCAGTATTTACAGGCCTGCCTTGAACCCCTTCAAAAGATACATAGAGATAATTTAGCAATTTTGAACATAAACTCAAAGTAGCATTTGGAACAAAATAAGAATGTGTTATGAGTAGACCAATCAGAAAGCACGCACCACACTTGCGTTGGAGAACACACAGCACAGACCCAGCTAGCAGAACCAGGAAAAGGGAACCAGCACCCAGACTGATGACGACGTGGAACTTTGTACCTGAAGAAACGGTTAGTGAATGAGGCTCCTAATGAAACTGACAGTGACTCATCTGTACAGTATATCCTGACCTTACAATGACTAGTATGTTAGTGCAAATAAGACTTACTAATAGTGACTATTGAGATACTTAACAGTTTAGAGATGTTAGAAACGTATCAATAGCTGTACATTTAGAAGGAGAGTCATTCACTAAACTTGTATTTTGAAGTTCTTAGGACCACTAACAGCTCATTTAAAACCAAACCAATGTTACTTACCTCTTCCTTGGGCTGTGGCATTGTTGCTTGTCTCATTCTGAACAGGTAAACTGAACGTTGATGGGGAACTAGTAGCTCCTGGAGGATTTATAACTGAAATAAATAAAACATTGATATGTGTACAATAATATTATATTAGTCTTGCAATTCAACAGTAGACCGACAGAAGATTGACACATTTGAAATAACATAAATTGATGGGCTCTAGTCTTCCTCACCATCTATGGTGATACTGAGGGGTTCACTATGCTGTGATGTCACAGTATCTTCACCCTCTACCACCAGCTCCACAGCACAGGTGATGAAGATCTCTCCAGCACTGCTACTCTTCCTCTGCAGTTCCTCTTCTGCCACTCTCCCCACACAGACATTGTCTTTGTAGGGTCGTTTTTTAAAGTGTGAGTCACCATTGTTCAGATAAAAGTAGCATGAGGTGCCAGCCTTGGCCTCACATCGAAGATTGAGGTAATTCCCAATCTTCAACACCTGAAAAATGGGCTTTCCAATTGGATCTGTTTGTAAATTGTGAAAGTAATTTATGAAGTCAATTAACAAGTGGGAAGTGTACTCTGGTAAACATGTGCTTTGGAGTACTGTAAAACTGCCACTTACCACCCACATTAAGTCTTCGAGCATCACTAGGTTTTGAGGTTTTGATCGTTTCACCTTCTCTGTTCTGTAGAATTACACAGCTGAGATCTACTTCAGTCTTGTTCCACCTTTTGAACTCATTCCAGAACAACTTGAACTGGCAAGCACCCTGCTTGTAATCCAGTTTTCTTATAGGGTTGGGGTGTTATGGTGAGTGAATGAGGACCCAAAAGCGAACTAACTTAAACAGAGCTTCTTTAATAACCAAACATAGGTAGGCTCAGATAGACCGGCAGATTCCGACAGGACAGGACAAGGTTACAGCAAACATGACGATAGTCTGGCTCAGGCATGAAACACAAACAAACAAGAATCCGACAAGGACAGGAACAGAAACAGAGAGAGATATAGGGACCTAATCAGAGGGAAAACGGGAACAGGTGGGAAACGGGGTGAATGGGTAGTCAGAGGAGACAAGGAACAGCTGGGGGAAAGCGGGGGAGAAAAGGTAACCTAACAACGACCAGCAGAGGGAGACAGGGTGAAGGGAAAGGACAGAGACAAGACACAACATGACAGTACATGACAGTACCCCCCCCACTCACCGAGCGCCTCCTGGCGCACTCGAGGAGGAAACCTGGCGGCAACGGAGGAAATCCTCGATCAGCGCACGGTCCAGCACGTCCCGAGAGGGAACCCAACTCCTCTCCTCAGGACCGTACCCCTCCCAATCTACGAGGTACTGGTGACCACGGCCCCGAGGACGCATGTCCAAAATTCTACGGACCCTGTAGATGGGTGCGCCCTCGACAAGGATGGGGGGGGGGGGGGGAAGACGAGCGGGGGCGCGAAGGACGGGCTTGATGCAGGAGACATGGAAGACCGGGTGGACGCGACGAAGGTATCGCGGAAGAAGAAGTCGCACTGCGACAGGATTAATGACCTGAGAGATACGGAATGGACCAATGAACCGCGGGGTCAACTTGCGAGAAGCCGTCTTAAGGGGAAGGTTCTGAGTGGAGAGCCAAACTCTCTGACCGCGACAATACCTAGGGCTCTTAGTTCTACGCTTATTAGCAGCTCTCACAGTCTGCGCCCTATAACGGCAAAGTGCAGACCTGACCCTCTTCCAGGTGCGCTCGCAACGTTGGACAAAAGCCTGAGCGGAGGGGACGCTGGACTCGGCGAACTGAGATGAGAACAACGGAGGCTGGTACCCGAGGCTACTCTGAAAAGGAGATAGCCCGGTCGCAGACGAAGGAAGCGAGTTGTGGGCGTATTCTGCCCAGGGGAGCTGTTCTGACCAAGACGCAGGGTTGCGAAAAGAAAGACTGCGTAAGATGCGACCAATAGTCTGATTGGCCCGTTCTGCTTGACCGTTAGACTGGGGGTGAAAGCCGGAAGAGAGACTGACGGAAGCCCCAATCAAACGGCAAAACTCCCTCCAAAATTGAGACGTGAATTGCGGACCTCTGTCCGAAACGACGTCTGACGGAAGGCCATGAATTCTGAAAACATTCTCGATGATGATTTGTGCCGTCTCTTTAGCAGAAGGAAGCTTAGCAAGGGGAATGAAATGAGCCGCCTTAGAGAACCTATCGACAACCGTAAGAATAACAGTCTTCCCCGCTGACGAAGGCAGTCCGGTGACAAAATCTAAGGCGATGTGAGACCACGGTCGAGAGGGAATAGGAAGCGGCCTGAGACGGCCGGCAGGAGGAGAGTTACCGGACTTAGTCTGCGCGCAGACCGAACAAGCAGCCACGAAACGACGCGTGTCATGCTCCCGGGTGGGCCACCAGAAACGCTGGCGAATGGAAGCAAGCGTACCCCGAACGCCAGGGTGGCCGGCTAACTTGGCAGAGTGAGCCCACTGAAGAACGGCCAGACGAGTAGGAACGGGAACGAAAAGAAGGTTCCTAGGACAAGCGCGCGGTGACGGAGTTTGAGTGAGTGCTTGCTTTACCTGCCTCTCAATTCCCCAGACAGTCAACCCGACAACACGCCCCTCAGGGAGAATCCCCTCGGGGTCAGTGGAGGCTACTGAAGAACTGAAGAGACGAGACAAAGCATCAGGCTTGGTGTTCTTAGAGCCCGGACGATAAGAAATCACGAACTCGAAACGAGCGAAAAACAGCGCCCAACGCGCCTGACGCGCATTAAGTCGTTTGGCAGAACGGATGTACTCAAGGTTCCTATGGTCAGTCCAAACGACAAAAGGAACGGTCGCCCCCTCCAACCACTGTCGCCATTCGCCTAGGGCTAACCGGATGGCGAGCAGTTCGCGGTTACCCACATCATAGTTACGTTCCGACGGCGACAGGCGATGAGAAAAATACGCGCATGGGTGGACCTTGTCGTCAGAGAGGGAGCGCTGAGAAAGGATGGCTCCCACTCCCACCTCTGACGCGTCAACCTCGACAACGAACTGTCTAGAGACGTCAGGTGTAACAAGGATAGGAGCGGATGTAAAACGATTCTTGAGGAGATCAAAAGCTCCCTGGGCGGAAACGGACCACTTAAAGCACGTCTTGACAGAAGTAAGGGCTGTGAGAGGAGCTGCCACCTGACCGAAATTACGGATGAAACGACGATAGAAGTTCGCGAAGCCGAGAAAGCGCTGCAGCTCGACGCGTGACTTAGGGACGGGCCAATCAATGACAGCTTGGACCTTAGCGGGATCCATCTTAATGCCTTCAGCGGAAATAACAGAACCGAGAAATGTGACGGAGGAGGCATGAAAAGTGCACTTCTCAGCCTTCACAAAAAGACAATTCTCTAAAAGGCGCTGGAGGACACGTCGAACGTGCTGAACATGAATCTGGAGTGACGGTGAAAAAATCAGGATATCGTCAAGGTAAACGAAAACAAAGATGTTCAGCATGTCTCTCAGGACATCATTGACTAATGCCTGAAAGACAGCTGGAGCGTTAGCGAGGCCGAAAGGAAGAACCCGGTATTCAAAGTGCCCTAACGGAGTGTTAAACGCCGTCTTCCACTCGTCCCCCTCCCTGATGCGCACGAGATGGTAAGCGTTACGAAGGTCCAACTTAGTGAAAAACCTGGCTCCCTGCAGGATCTCGAAGGCTGAAGACATAAGAGGAAGCGGATAACGATTCTTCACTGTTATGTCATTCAGCCCTCGATAATCTATGCAGGGGCGCAGAGACCCGTCCTTCTTCTTGACAAAAAAAAACCCCGCTCCGGCGGGAGAGGAGGAGGGGACTATGGTACCGGCGTCAAGAGCTACAGACAAATAATCTTCGAGAGCCTTACGTTCGGGAGCCGACAGAGAGTATAGTCTACCCCGGGGGGGGGTGGTTCCCGGAAGGAGATCAATACTACAATCATACGACCGGTGTGGAGGAAGAGAGGTGGCCCTGGACCGACTGAACACCGTGCGCAGATCGTGATATTCCTCCGGCACCCCTGTCAAATCACCAGGCTCCTCCTGTGAAGAAGAGACAGAGGAAACAGGAGGGATAGCAGACATTAAACATTTCACATGACAAGAGACGTTCCAGGAGAGGATAGAATTACTAGACCAATTAATGGAAGGATTATGACAAACTAGCCAGGGATGGCCCAAAACAACAGGTGTAAAAGGTGAACGAAAAATTAAAAAAGAAATGGTTTCACTATGATTACCAGAAACAGTGAGGGTTAAAGGTAGCGTCTCACGCTGAATCCTGGGGAGAGGACTACCATCCAGGGCGAACAAGGCCGTGGGCTCCTTTAACTGTCTGAGAGGAATGTCATGTTCCCGAGCCCAGGTCTCGTCCATAAAACAGCCCTCCGCCCCAGAGTCTATTAAGGCACTGCAGGAAGCTGACGAACCGGTCCAGCGTAGATGGACCGACAAGGTAGTGCAGGATCTTGAAGGAGAGACAGGAGTAGTAGCGCTCACCAGTAGCCCTCCGCTTACTGACGAGCTCTGGCCTTTTACTGGACATGAAGTGACAAAATGACCAGCGGAACCGCAATAGAGACAGAGGCGGTTGGTGATTCTCCGTTCCCTCTCCTCAGTCGAGATGCGGATACCTCCCAGCTGCATGGGCTCAGCACCCGAGCCGGCAGAGGAAGATGGTAGTGATGCGGAGAGGGAGGCGACGGAGAGCGCGAGCTCCTTTCCACGAGCTCGGTGACGAAGATCAACCCGTCGCTCAATGCGAATAGCGAGTTCAATCAAGGAATCCACGCTGGAAGGAACCTCCCGGGAGAGAATCTCATCCTTTACCTCTGCGCGGAAACCCTCCAGAAGACGAGCGAGCAAGGCCGGCTCATTCCAGCCACTGGAGACAGCAAGAGTGCGAAACTCAATAGAGTAGTCTGTTATGGATCGATTGCCTTGACATAGGGAAGACAGGGCCCTGGAAGCCTCCTCCCCAAAAACAGATCGATCAAAAACCCGTATCATCTCCTCCTTAAAGTCTTGATACTGGTTAGTACACTCAGCCCTTGCCTCCCAGATTGCCGTGCCCCACTCACGAGCCCGTCCAATAAGGAGAGATATGACGTAGGCGACACGAGCAGTGCTCCTGGAGTAAGTGTTGGGCTGGAGAGAAAACACAATATCACACTGGGTGAGGAACGAGCGGCATTCAGTGGGCTCCCCAGAGTAACACGGCGGGTTATTGATTCTGGGCTCCGGAGATTCGAAAGCCCTGGAAGTGGCCGGTGGATCGAGGCGGAGATGGTGAACCTGTTCTGTGAGGTTGGAGACTTGGGTGGCCAGGGTCTCAACGGCATGTCGAGCAGCAGACAATTCCTGCTTGTGTCTGCCTAGCATCGCTCCCTGGATCTCGACGGCTGAGTGGAGAGGATCCGAAGTCGCTGGGTCCATTCTTGGTCGGATTCTTCTGTTATGGTGAGTGAATGAGGACCCAAAAGCGAACTAACTTAAACAGAGCTTCTTTAATAACCAAACATAGGTAGGCTCAGATAGACCGGCAGATTCCGACAGGACAGGACAAGGTTACAGCAAACATGACGATAGTCTGGCTCAGGCATGAAACACAAACAAACAAGAATCCGACAAGGACAGGAACAGAAACAGAGAGAGATATAGGGACCTAATCAGAGGGAAAACGGGAACAGGTGGGAAACGGGGTGAATGGGTAGTCAGAGGAGACAAGGAACAGCTGGGGGAAAGCGGGGGAGAAAAGGTAACCTAACAACGACCAGCAGAGGGAGACAGGGTGAAGGGAAAGGACAGAGACAAGACACAACATGACAGTACATGACATGGGGTCGTGATCTCTGTAGAATTT